>NC_063341.1:41767228-41776510 GCF_021869965.1 Rhincodon typus
AGACCCTTCATCAGAAGGGTCTAGGCCCGAAACGTCAGCCTTTCTGCTCCTATGATGCTGCTTGGCCTGCTGTGTTCATCCAGCCCTGCACCTTGTTGTCTCATAATTTACATTAATATTTTTCTTTAGCTGAATATATCAAAAATTACATTATGATTATTAACTTGCGGGTAGATGATGCAAATGCCACTGGTATAAGGTATCTTCTGAGAGTAAATTGTGAGGATGTCTAATATTTCAGGCATTTTTGACATTTAAACCATTTTTCATGTAGCTGTGGCTTCTAGAGATTTGAGAGTAATTTTAACCCTCACAAATGATTAGTTCAGAGTTGGGTGAGTCTAAGAAATAAGTACCAAATATTCATTCAGATAGCACAGAACTGCTATGGACTTAATTGACATAGAAAAGCATAAATGATTCTAAACTGTCAAGGACTAAAACAAAGCTAAGATAAAAGTCACAAAGATTACACTCCCCTACACTCTGAGCTCATTCAACTCTACAGACATTGCTGAATTGATGGCAGGGAGTCAGCTATGAACCCCTTTATCAATGCTAATGTTTAAATAACCTCAAAAACAAGGGTAAGCCAAAAACTTACCTCAAACAAGGTGATGGACAAGGAGGAGGTAACCGTTCCTACATCTTGGGTGGCTGTTCTATATTCATTGATTAGAAACATTTAAACAACTTAATGACATAAGGTAAAGTATCAAGCCCTAGAAATACAATATATTAACATGTAGGAGATAGCAAGAACTGCCGATGCTGAAGTCAGAGTCGATACACTGTGGAGTTGGAGGAACACAGCAGGTCAGGCAGCATCAGATGAGCAGGAGAGTCGATGTTTCGGGCCTAAACCTTTATTAACATGTACTTGGAGACAGGGGTTTGCCCTTATCAGGTGGCAGTCCTCATCAGGCAGGTGCCTTCTTCAGATGGAAGATGAACCAAGATGGATTGAGGAAGACCAGTGGAAAGTTCCCTAATACTTTGAATAGAGAGCAGGATGATGCTATCATGAGCTACTGAGATCAACACACTCCGTACCAATGCTTATTTGGATTAGTGAACTGCTCTTGGCCATCATGTCCATTATACTTTTCCTGCCGATTTAACTAACATACTTAAATTTAATATACTTAACAACCACTCTAAAATTAGCTATGAATAATCAACTGTTTTCTTCTCAGATGTCTGTGGTTTGAGAACCCACAATGTTACATTGAGATGTTATAGTTTTAAAATCTCAAACTGCGCCTCAATCCATCTGCTCAATAAAGGTAGAACTGGGACTGGGCAGCCTAACTGTTCAAAAAGGCTGGCAATGGAATTGAAGTATTGTAATGAGACTTGGAATTCTGCATTTAACACGTTTTATTGTTTAACTCTGGCTGACAAGGCCTTGGGAAGCATGGCAGACCAATGGGAGGTGAATACAAAGACTTACTGGACTAACATGTACCAGAATTTAATGGATGGAAATTCGTACGAATTTAAATTAAGCATGAAGCATTGAGTCGGGAACATTAAATCATGAAATTTACTTCAATGTGTAATTCAGCTGTGTACCAATTAATTTATTTTAATTTAAACAAATTAATTTCTTTCTTAAATTAACAGGCAAAAATACCATAGAAAGCATTGCCAATATCACCTAGTGAATCAGCTGTTATTCACTGATAAGATTTTTAAAATATAATTTGTGCAGCAAGTTAAACAAATGCAACAACAAATTCAAACAACATTGGATATGAACCCCTTGGGAAGGACATGCAAAAGCTTGGTTAAAGATGTGGATTTTAAGGAACGGTTGAAAAGAGAAGAGAGTGAAAAGTTTAGGAAGGAAATCCTAGACCTTAGAACCAGTATTTTAGAATGCAGTATTTTTGAAGTGGAGTCTCTGTTGCAATGTAGATAATGTAATAACTAATTGTGCATAATGATTTCCCACAAACAGTGATTAGATAATAATGTGTTAATCTTCTTGTTTGTCTTGATTGTTAGATATATATTTGCCAGAACATCAGGACTAACCTTTGTCTTTTGAAATAGTGCCATGGGATATTTTATGCCAACCAAAGAGACCAAATGGGGCCTCAGATTAATATCTCAATGGAAAGTCTCCCTCAGTAACTGTACTGGAGAATAAGCTTAGAACTTTGTAGTCAAGTCTGTGAAGTGAGAATTGAAACTACAAACTTCCATGGACCAAGAGTGTGTACCATTAAAAGTGTGCTGCCTTGTTTGAATTGCACAGATTCAGATTCAGATGAAAGGAGAATTCAGAAGTGTTTGTGGAAATGGACCAAGTTAGAGAATGAGGGGAGAGGGTATGAACAGATTTAAACATAAGGAAAATATTTTTACAAGCGGAGGCACTGGAGGATTACAGCCAATGCAATGAAATACCAATGTAAGAATGATGATAAGACAGACAGGTTTCCTAACTCCTTCACCCAATTGATAAATTTCATCAAGCAGTGTTTTGTGATGAAGTCATTAATTTGTTTTGCAGTCTGACTTACATATCTAGTAACGATTGGCCACTTCATTCAGGAAGATATTTTCACACAGCAACTAGAATAATCAAGTGTCAATGAACTTAGGTTGATTTTCTGATAATGCATACTTCTTGCACATGGACATTCTCCTAATAATAACTGTATTCATCCATGAGATAACATCTCAATGAGCTCTTTACATTAAAAGGATACAGGCTTCTTCTGTGTAAGGAACTGTGCTGGTAGTTCCTCCTACTACATAACTGTAAAAGGAAACTTCCAGTGTGTAGCAGTAGGAGGTGTCATCCAGAAGACCACCAAGGAAGCGGCGTCCTGTGCCTGCCTTCACTGCATCTCGGTTAAAGCAAGTACTGGACTAAAAATGAAACATTTGAAAATTAAAAACTTAAAAACAAATCAACAAAAATAATTTTATCATCACGACAGTCTTGCGCAGCACTACATTGCCACAAACATTCACACTGTTACGAAATCAATGGCAATTGAATCACATTCTCTTGTAATGAAAACATCCCTGTTGCAGAATTCCTTTAGTCTTACTTTTAAATGATAGAATTGGAAAACACTGTGGGCATCTAAATTTGACAGCCCTCAAACCAGCTGCAGGGATAGCAGTCCATGATTAAAGTATCCCTGTTGACTGCAACGCAGGCAGCATGTCAACTTTACACTTTCTACTATTTTAAAGGATTTCAGTGTCCAGCCAGTACTACATGTGTTGTTCATTGAAGGCTCCCAAGCAGGGGACCAATATTGTGAGTGCTAATAGTTTCCTGCACCTCTTAAAGAGAGATATATTGGGTTGGAACAGGTACTAACAGTCGTTTAGGAAATGAAGCTGATCTGGGAACCATTACATAATGGAACAAAGTAAGAACACACAAGATTCAGGGGCGACCTTGGTGGAAAAGTTGATAAATAATAGAGATGTTGAGCATCACTCAGGAGCCTGGTGGCCTTCCAAGTACACACCTGAGGGGAGCATTATCAGGACTGAAGTCCTAAGGGCATTCACCAATTCCTGCAAGACGTTCAGTGACCTCACGAGCAGTTAAGATCATTGAATGCATCTTCAAATGCTGTATCCCTCCAATTGTACACTGGCCTCACCCCTTTGCTCAATTCACCACCCATTTAAAACTTAGCTACTAACAAATTCTGACAATCAGGACTCATATCATTCATATGCTGTGTTGTATCCTCACACACTGAATACTACCGTTCGTCTTATACCCACATCTCACAGATTATACATACTCCTAACTGCTCAACAATGACAGGCATATATTCAACTTTAGCAGAGGTGCAAGCAGTTTGCAGCAAATAAGTGATAAACATTTTTCAGGAGACTGCATCTTTACACAGTGAGACACTGGATATGTGTGTTCTACAACCAAGGCTAGTGCAAGTTCAGCATTTCTGGAGGGTGAGGTTGCACCTGAAAGCAAAATGCTGCGAAAGATGGAAATCTGAAATAAAAACAGAGTGCTGGAGAAACTCAACAAATCTTGCAGCATCTGTGGAAAGAGAAACAAGAGTGTTAAGACCTTCACTTTTTGGTTTTATTCTTCTAAATTTTGGTTGGAACTATGAGCTGTGAATTGAAGATGACCTTTGGCCAGTGAGCAACAGCTTTCTTCTAATAAAAAAATGGAAGAACAAAAAAACTGATATTCTTTCATAGAACCTGGCCTGGGAAGTTAATTGCAGCTTCATTATTGTTCAAGGAACACTGTAGAAATTTCAGCTCTGGAGATGTAGGATTCTCAAAGGCTGACAGATGTTTGGATGTTAAAAGGGGCCATCACAGGGAGGCCATGCCAACTGACCAAATGAAGAGAAAGTTGGACAAACAGAAAGAGAAACTGAAGTTGAACAGGTTTTTAGACAGAAAGGCTGTGGCTGTGAAAGCTGCTGGAAGGATGTTTGGTTTCTCTCTGGTTATTGTTTCATTCTCAATTTATTGAAAATTCTGGGAACAGAAGCCAATTTACAACAAATAAGTGAAATCCCTCAGAGCCTACTGAAGCTGTTTGTATGACTGGTATCTTCAGAAATCAAGCAAGATTCAATGCCCTGTACCTGTGATATTATACATCATCAAAATTTCTTAAGTGAGTCCAGTTACATCTCTTACATTTTTCTTTTAATATCCCTTAATGATGTCTGTCTATCTGTATATATGTAAGTGGGGTCTATGTTCAAAGAAGTTTGGGTTTAAATCATAGACATTAGATTACATTGATGTTTGGTTTTGCTCTGCTAAAGTTACAGTATTAATAATAAATTGTTAATTTTTATTTGAGCTATAAACCTTGTTATCTGATATCTGTTATTCTAAAAGTCTGTTTAGGAATTATTGGGACAATTTTGAGTGTCATTGAATATTTTAATTTTACTGCATTATGAATACAGGGAAAGGAAGACTGATTTGATTTGGCTTGCTGTCCCCATGTCTTTACAGGAGTTAATAAGTTTACATTCTTCAGAACTGTTTGAGTTCTGAAGAAGAATCATATCAGACTTGAAACATTACTCTGTTTTTCTCTCTCCATAGACCCTGCCAGACCTGCTGAGTTTCTGCAGCATTTTCTGTTTTTACTTGAGGTTGCACATGAATTCTGCTGGAGAGAGCTTGGACGAACATTTCAATGGGGCAGGCTCCCGAGAAACAATAATGGTATGCACAAAAAGATGCTTGATCCAGTGGGAAACCTGCTAAAAAGCCTACGTCAATGAAGAAACATGAAGCAGCCCAGTACTTTCTCAGCAAAAGTCTTTGTGCAGAACTTGGAACTGATATTCTCCAGTCTGGAAGCAGTGGCCAATCATGAGTGCCCTCACAGTCCAATCCATAGAGTCATAGAACCATAGAGGGCTACAACACGGGAAGAAGGTTCAACCGTTCGAATTTGCATCAGTCAAAAACAACCACCTAACTGTCCTAATCCCATCTGCCAGGACTTGACTGGTAGCCTTTTATGTTTTTGCAGTACAAGACTACATATAAATATTTCCTAAATGTTATGATGGTTGTTGCCTCTACCAGGCTTCAGGCAGTGAGTTCCAAATTCCCACCACCCTCTAGGGAAAAATTATTCTCAACATTCCATCTAAACTTCCTGCACCTTACATTAAGTCTAGATTCCGGTCACTGAATCCTCCACTAGAGGAAACGTTTCTTCCTGTCTAATGCATCTATGCCCATCATAACTGCGTACATCTCAGTCATGACCCCCTCAGCATCCTCTGCTCCTGGGAAAACAATCCCAGTCTATCCAGTCTCTCTTTATAAGTAAAATTCTCCAGCCCAGGCAACATGCTGGAAAATCTCTGCACCCTCCAGTGCAATCACATCCCTCCTATAATGATGTAGCATTTGATGGGTGATATCTCAGCTTGCATTGCAACACAAGTAGAATGCCAACGTCTGGCTCCTGCAGCAGAACCTCAGACTAAGGTTACGAGAAGTCAGCTTACATCCACACAACATCAGACTTTAAACAAAGTGGTTGTGAATTACAGAATGTAAGGGGAATTGGAGAGTCTCACATCAGTCCAGCAAACTGTCCACTAACAAACTTCAAGGATTGTTGAGGCCTGTCCTGGAGGCAAGTCAGGGTTCTGTGGGGCTGTCCTCCATTTATTCTCCTACATCTACTACTCAGCCTGCCAGTCCAACTCAGCCCTCCATGCTGACATGATGCTGTTCACAGTTGGGTTGCTGTTGTGCCTGCAATAGGTGGCAGATTTCAATGAGGACATGCTTCTTAAAGCACAGATCCTCCTAACATTGTAATTAATCAGAAACCAATTTGTATGCAGTAGATGATTCCTTAAAATAGCACTTGTGAGCAGTTGGGTGGACGTTGGGGTCCTTACAGTTGCTGAACACATGTTTAATGCTGATTGGTGAGTCTATCCAAATGACAGGTGCTCCAGATCTGAATTTTACGGTGTCTATATATTTTGTATATGCTTGAAAATATTGTCCAAAATATGCATTTCTTGGAGTTAACAAGATTCATGAAAACTTTGCATTTACTAAACAGGAGGAATGACATATAAATTTGTGCTTTGTCAGCTGACACAACAAATCTGTACGCTGGGTAGCTCAACTCACTTTCATCAACATTGCTTGTTATGTTTGTGATCTGCAATACACATTGTTTTAACTTCCACAGACTGTCAGTCTTAAAGTAGGTCTTCTACATCTCATCTGTATCAATTTTCATTGAAACAGAACACTCCTAGACGTGAAGTTGAAATATTCTCATGCTATTGTGGAATATTGGTTCCAGTGAAACTTTCAGATACAAATAATAGATGAAAAAATTCATACAGTATTTAATCCATAACTCTGATTTTTGTTTTGCTTTCATTGTTTTTATATATAGCCATTTCTATCTACCAACAGAAGATCCAAAACGTTTGATTACTATTAACATCAACAAATATTTGAAATATAACAGGAGGGGGACATGATGGCCTAGTGGTATTATCGCTGGATTGTTAATCAGAGACCCAGATAATATTCTGGGGACCCGGCTTTGAATCCCACAGCAGATAATGGAATTTGAATTCAATGAAAGAAAATTGGAATGACAAGTCAAATGATGACCACGAATCCATTGTCAATTATCAGTAAAACCCACCTGGTTCACTAATGCCCTTTAGGGAAGTAAACTGCCATTCTTACCTAGTCTGGCCTACATATGACTTCAGACACACAGAAATGTGGTTGACTCTTAACTGCCCTCTGGGCAATTAGGGATGGGCAATAAATGTTAGCCTTATCAATGACACCTCATCCCATCATGAATAAAAAGAAGCCAAGTAAACAATTCTATTATAACTATATAAAATGAAGTTGACATTTTACAGAACTGAACCAGAGCAGAGTTCTGATATCATGCAGTTACAGTTATTATGATCCTATCAACTGCTTTGATTAACATTTTCTGTTCATTCTCTCCATCTTTTCTTATTAATTTCTAGTGTTTTAGTCATATTGTGACATATTCAATTACAAGAAAATTTTATGCACTAAACTAAAAACAATATGTAAATCCTGTCAATAATTGGATTATCAGAGGACAGCTAAAGAAATTATGCATCGACTCAGTTTCTTTACTGTGAGAAGTCATTTCTATTAGAGTGAAAATTTGTTTTAATCTAACCTCCTGAACAGTATTTAGTTGGTTACTTAACTAATAGCTATTTAAAAACTATGGGGTAGAAATTCAAATGATGGCACAAAGTCATGCTTTCAGATTGAGTGGTGATTATATTAGTTCTATAGATATTCAATTTCAATGTAGTCTACAGAACAAAATATTAAGTGCTATCTTTAAGCAGTGACCAGATACTATTTTGTGTTAGACCTTAAATGAATTTCCACCTCAATGGTTTTGAATACAAAGTAAACATGCCTTAAATCATACTATCATAATTACTACATTCAATTTTGTTTCAATATATAATTTCTGGTAGAAAATTTTTAAACCGTTTATTTCTCCTAGTTACACAAAATGAAAGTAAAAGCTTTACTAAATTATATACCTTGGCTATAACTGATTGCCATTATATGACAAACTATTTTCACAATTGTTGCCAAAATTATCTCCTGAGAGCCACATTTTTGACTAAGTTATACAAGACAGCATTTTCTCAAAAGATATTGCCCTCTTAGGTTTTAAGGCTGACCACAGGTTAAGTTTGTTAAACTATGCTGGAACTTGGCCTGAGAGTAAGTCTAACCCAAGGCAATAATAACACAAAAAGTAAATACATTTGTTATCCAGCAACTGATGGAATTCATTTTAAATAAAAGGGGCATCATGAGTTTTATAATACTACTCAATGTCGTTTATTATACTTCAAGTGATATGCTATTTATATCAAAGGAGAACATTTTCAAAATATATTCGCAGTAGACATCAAAGTCGTGCTAGCTGTAACAATAACAGTGACAAAATTAAACTGTGACTGTTTAAACGCACATACCAATAATTATGGGTAGCAATTAAACAGAAAATTCCAGTGGGTTGAAATATATGATGGAGAACTGCTTTAATGTTTCTTCAAGCATATTAGAATAAATTCCAAATATGTACGGATCGTAATAAAATTTAGAATATTCTGAACTCATACATGTCAAAGACTTGAGCAGCTCAATGCTTGTCATTGTTGCATTATGATTGATCTGATCTCCATGACATCCTTATTCTTTTTAAATGACTACAATATTAAACTGGACAATGCAATACAATATAAAAGTTGACATGCTTATTTTGAAAGAGAATTCTTAAAATAATTTCAAACAAGATAATGTAACATTAATTTGGATACAGTGTCAGTAACAATTTGCAACGTAAAGCGGTCTTCAATGCGTCTATTCAAATCTGTGATCCATGTAAACTAACTGATGGCATATCATGTAATTAAAATGGGATGATTTTAGTGGAGACAAGGATTGTGTGGAAGAAGGCCTTCTCTGTCTGATACCTAGGTGCTTTTAACTTGATTCTTATCAGTCAAACAGCTATGTTGTGTATGCCTCCAACCAGGTGACTACTTCCTCCAGCCATGTGATTGCTGAATTCCCAGCCTGGTGGATGCACACTGCACTCTTCCAGTAGTGACTATTCACTGCATTCCTCCAGTACTGTGATTACACACTGCATTCCTCCAGTACTGTGATTACTCACTGCATTCCTCCAGTACTGTGATTACACACTGCATTCCTCCAGTA
>NC_063341.1:41776520-41941978 GCF_021869965.1 Rhincodon typus
CCTCCAGTACTGTGATTACACACTGCATTCCTCCAGTACTGTGATTATTCACTGCATTCCTCCAGAACTGTGATTACTCACTGCATTCCTCCAGTACTGTGATTATACACTGCATTCACTGCATTCCTCCAGTACTGTGATTACTCACTGTATTCCTCCAGTACTGTGATTACACACTGCATTCCTCCAGTACTGTGCCTGCACACTGCCCTCCTCCAGCCCTGTGCCTGCACACTGCCCTCCTCCAGCCCTGTGCCTGGATACTGCCCTCCTCCAGCCCTGTGCCTGCACGCTGCCCTCCTCCAGCCCTGTGCCTGCACAATGCCCTCCTCCAGACCTGTGGCTGTACGTTGTACTCCTCCACCCGTTACCAGATCAAAATGGTAACTCTGCATTCCCCCACAGATGCTGCCAAACATGCTGAGTTTCTCCAACAATTTTTGTTTTGTTTCCAATCTCCAGCTCTCACATTTCTTTGATTTATTTTACACTATGGCTAGCCACCAGAGGCAGCAAGCACATTTGGTAAATCGTAGGAGGCACTACCTGAGCAGCATTCTCGATATGTCCAAGTATAAGCATTTAAATGCAAATGAGGAACTTTTCACTTTTAAAATATCCGGTATTCAATTTGCATCATGCTACTGTGTAGGTCTCATAAACAATTTAATCCCTGTAGACTCGTAGCAATCTACTGCTTGTTGGCACACTATAATATTTGCTGTGTGGTGAAACAGCAGATGGAAAGGATTTATACCAACTACCTACACATAAAATACAGCACAAAAAAATTTGGAATTTTTTCCCAAAATGTTACACTTTTACCTCATGCCTGCCCTCTTTAAGCTACTCTTCAAAATATATCTTTTCAATCAAGTTTTTGATCATCTATCCTATTCCATCCTTTTTGGATTGATATAAAATTTTGTTTGCTAAGCTATTTGTCAAGCACATTAGGATATTTTACCACAATGAAGCACATTGTAAATTGTTGATGACATTGCCTGAAAGATCCAATGGTCATTACTGTAGGAGGTCATGGCAGAACTATGTAATGCTCAGCTCTTATCACCCTGCCTTAGAAACTAGTCTGGGTCTACACAGATAGTTCACAACAGAACAGGGAGGCCCGATAATCAGTGAAAGGATCTTTATTGGGTGTGTTAGGCTGAAATCAGAACTAATTCATATGTGGAGGGTGGATCACACAGCATTAATTCCTACAAATTTCAAAATGCTCAGTTATCATTTTCATGACATCTAACTTTTTTATCTAAAACAAAACATATAAGCTGGCATAAACATGCCTTTTTCCTATGGTTCAGCACCTGTGTATAGGGCTTTAATGAGGTTGTAGACTTGCTCGCCGAGCCTATGTGTTTGACTGCAGACGTTTCATCACCCAGTTAGGTAACATCGTCAGTAACATCTCATGGAGACATGCCAGAGAATTCCTGGAGGCCTGGCATTCCAACTGGAACTCCATCAACAAACAACTGAACTGGACCCAATATACAAACCACTGAAAAACAAAACCGGAAGTAATACCAACCACCCCAGCAAACCAAGGCATATGAATAACAAGCGAGACAGAACACCAACGCTTCACCAGAGGCGCACTGACAATGTTAGTGTTACAACTTTGTTGGAAGAAAGGTATATTACTTTCGTTAACTCTGTAGTTCATTACTTTGCGTACAGCAAAATGCTAAATAATTATCACAGACACAAATTGAATATATGGTATTCT
The DNA here is from genome assembly GCF_021869965.1 of Rhincodon typus. Taxonomy (NCBI): domain Eukaryota; kingdom Metazoa; phylum Chordata; class Chondrichthyes; order Orectolobiformes; family Rhincodontidae; genus Rhincodon; species Rhincodon typus. The sequence continues at coordinate 41,778,271 of NC_063341.1, forward strand.
TGAATGTCGAAGTTAATTCTGAATCTAATAGCACTGGAACCCTTTGCACCACCTTTTAACCCCGACCCCATCTGCAAGATGTTAGGCTAAAGGCATATGAGACTAGGATATGGGAAGGATCTTTCTTGTCAGATTCAGGATTCCGCAGTCATGGTTACAATGAGCTCTTTCTGGCACTCAGTGCTTGATCAAGGTACCTGGAATCAGGAAGGGCTGGGTCTGCTGAGAAACATAAACTAGCCCTTGCTGCTGATTCTCCTAAACACACTAAACATTGGATCTTTCGGGCAATATCATCAACAATTTACAAAGTGCTTCAATGTGGTAAAATTGACCATTGGCTCAACATTTCTCGATTAGAAAATGGCTGCTTCAGTGAAGTCCTGATTAAAAACCTGGAAGTTTTCCAGGAATGTCTAGGAACTATCAAAGAAGCCAAGGCCACGTTGCATGTTGACCAGAAAGCAATTCTATGATTCTGCAAGACCCGCCCAGTGCCATATATCTTATAGGCAAAGGTAGAGGCAGAAATCAAAAGGCCGGAAAGCGAATAAATCATCAAACTGGTCGAGTTGGTAGAATGAGCAGCACTGGTTGTACTGATTGTTAAGGCCGACGGGTTGGTTTGCCTTTGTGGTAATCCTAAACAAACAGTAAACCGTTCTTCGCAGCTGAATAAATACCCAATCCCTCCCATAGAGGATTTGTACACAAAGCTGGCAGGGGTCTGTCCTTCACAAAGCTGGACAAGAGCCATGCGTAATGCAATTGCAGTTAGATGAGAATTCCCGGAGTATGCTACTATTAATACTCATAAGAGTTCGTACCAATATACAAGATTGACATTTGGGGCATTGTCAGCCTGTGCAATTTTTCAGCAGATGATGGAAAACATTTTACAAAGCCTACCTCAGGTCATCATCTAACTAGATGACGCACTAATAACGGGGAAGACCAATAAGGAGCACTAAGAGAATTTGGGCATAATCCTTAGACATTTCTACTAGGCGGGTATATGCCTTAGAAGGGAAAACTGTGTGTTCCAGGCATCCCAAGTGACCTACTTCGGCGACAGAGTCGACAAGACCGGGTTACACCCGTTGGAAGATAAATTGAGGATGATCAAAGATGCCCCGGCTCCCATGTCTGTACCATAGCTTAGGTCTTTCCTTGGGCTGGTGAATTTTTATGGAAAGTTCATACATAACCTGGCCTCCATCCTGGCACCTTTGCACCAATTCTCAAAAAAGGGTCAGCCTTGGAAATGGTTCTGTAGCCAAGCCATAGCTTTCAGGAATTGACAAAGCAGCTATTATCCTCTGAGATGTTGGCACACTATTCTCCCAAGCAAGATCTGGTATTGACATGTGATGCCTCCCCATATGGCATCGAAGTAGCATTAGCTCATAGGTGGCGGAATGCAGAGGAACACCCAACAGGATTTGCATCCAGGAATTTGGCTAATGCAGAGAGTAAATATGCCCAGATAGAAAAAGAAGGTTTAGCGGTCATATTTGGAGTCAGGAAGTTCCACCAATACTTTTACGGAAGTAAATTTGTAATAATAATGGTCCACAAACCCCTGCAAGGTCGGCTTAAAGAGGACAAGGCAGTGCCGCCCGTAGCTTCAGGCTGAATTCAGTGTTGGGCTCAAATTCTGAGTGTATAATTACAAGTTGGAACACGGTCCGGGAGGCCAAGTAGCAAATGCGAATGCATTGAGCCTCCTCCCACTGGCAGATATGCCACCAGTGGTCCCGCAACTGGAAAATGGTTTTAAATTTTCTGGATACACTTCCAGTAACAGCTGACAATATTAGACTTTGGACATAGAAAGATTCGTTCCAGCCAAAACTGAAACAGCAGGTGGTCTTGAGGGAAACCAAAGGCCCATCACAACTAGAATTGAAACTGAAGAGACCTGATTACAAAAGAGGACAACATATTATTATGCGGAACAAGAGTAATTGGCGTGAGCAAAGGTTGCCACCAGACTCTGGTTGAACTCCTTTAGGATCAGCCGGGGGTTTCCCAAATGAAGACATTGACATTAGAAGTTATGCCTGGTGGTTAGTATTGGATGCAGATGTAGCCACATAGATGGGGAAGTGCCTAGAGTGCCAGCAAGGACAAAAATTACCCCAACAATTCCCCCACATTCATGAGAATGGCTGGGTAAACCATGGACTCGGTTACAAATCGACCAAGCAGGCCCTTTCATGGGCTCAATGTTCTTAGTCATTGTGCCATTTAAAGTGGCTGGACATGCATAGAGTTCATTCGCCAGTTAGGGATGACAATACAAAAACTGTACAGAAATAGCAAGAATCACATATGCTGGAGTCAGAGATAACACAGTGTGGAACTGGAGGAACACAGCAGGCCAGGCAGCATCAGGGGAGAAGGAAAGTTGATGTTTCAGGTCGGGACCCTTCTTCATTTTCTGCTAAGTCTGCTAAGTGAGAGAACCCATGGGTTCTCTGCCAAGCATTGAAGATACCTGGGAATCTGAGATGGACATAGCTGATATTGCTGCCTCTTCGCCTTTGCCACCTGAAGAAGAGAATATATTTCTTCCAAGATGCTCTAGGTACAAAAGGCAAGCTACTGTGTGTTACATGCTGCCTGTATCAGAGGTAGAGTTGGAGGAACGTGACCCAGTACTAAAATGCCCGAGGAGGAGCGACAGAAAAAGGAACAGGCCTACAATCTCAGACTCAGAGCGGGAGGGATGTAATGATTGTAACTAGGTCAGCCAGGTAGACCTCTTATACGCCACCCTATTCTCTGGCCAACATCTCTGTTTCAGGCTTGCTGCAGTGTTCCAGTGAAGCTCAGCGCTAGCTGGAAGAACAACGCCTCATTTTCTGCCGGGGGACCCTGCAGCCCTCTGGACTCAGTATCAAGTTCAATCATTTTAGGGTCTGAACTCTCCCATGTCCTTGCCCCTTACTCCACCCATCATGCCTTGTTATCCCCTAGCCTGCCATTACACACTACCTATCGTTAGCCACCCACTGTCTCCATTAACAGCTATTCACTCTGCCTGACATTCAGCTCTTCAATCCTTATGTGGTTAGCGTTCTCACTCTGACCACTCTGAGTACCTGATTGGTCAATGTCTGCAACTGTGCAAGACAGCTCCTGACTGACAATGCTTGTCCATGTGCAGGACTGGCTTTTAAAGATGGCGCTGGCGTAAGGGATGCCAGTGAATTCCAGAATACCTACTGAATGCTGAGTTGTTCTAGGAACACACATGGTAAGATGGAACCAGAATCAGATGTGAGAGATGTCATAGAGATAGGGTAGTTAATTAATACAGTAAGTTTGGTAAGATACATGGACTCACAGCGAAAATCTTTCCAGAAAAGTTGACACAACTTGGAGATGCCAAATAAATGTAATATTCAGCAAACAATGGACAAGCTGAACTTCTTCACTACCGGACATCTTGACTTAATGTGTATGAATACCATATATTTTCATAACTCTTTCTGTTAGCCGCCTCAACCACTATTTCATTCTAACCTCAGGGTCGACTTCAGATTTCTTTCTCTCATTCCACTCCTATCTCTCTTTTTGCTTGGATTTCTTCCTTCTACTGACTGCAATTTGTGGCTTCAGTAAAAGACTCATTTCAGCCTATCTTCTAATAAACAATTCAGCTGGTGCTCTGCCAGTACTAGTGTGAGTCTTGTTAGCATAAATAAACAAACATTCACAAGTTTGTGAATCAATGACATCTGATGTTTGTTTCAATTTGCATTAAACATTTGTTTAACAAGAGGATGCTTAACAATTTGTCCCGTGTGCTCTGCTGCTCCCTTCAAAGCAGGATGATACAGTGAAACTCTAGATAGTTTCACTCCATTCATGCTCATGAAATTTGGAAGTCTAATGAACAAAACCAAAGTAATTTCCTCTGGGACCCTATAGGAAGCGCAAAATATCTAAAATTTTGCTAGTTGTTTTTTTTGATTCATCAGAAACCCCTCAGTGCACTTTGAATGGGTATAACAATGAAGGAACACAGCAGGCCAGGCAGCATCAGAAGAGCAGGAAAGTTTCTGAAGAAGGGTCCTGATCCGAAACGTCAACATTCCTGCTCCTCTGATGCTGCCTGGCCTGCTGTGTTCCTCCAGCTCCACACTTTGTTACCTCTGACTCCAGCCTCGGCAGTGCTTACTATCTCTATCACAATGAAGGGCAGTTTTACTTCAAATTCTACAAAATCAATGTGCTGCCTCGGCCACACTCCAGCTGACTATTTCCATGGTTGCAAAGGTACAAATCACAGCTTCTTTTCTACAGATTGACATAGAGTCATAGAGATCTACAGCACAGAAAAAGACCTTTTGGTCCATCACAACTGTGACGGTTAAAAACAACTACCTAATTATTCTAATCCCATTTTCCAGCACTTGGCTTATAGACTGTATGCATCACGACTGGACAGCTAAATACTGTGTGTTATGAAGGTTTCGGCCTCTATCACCCTCGCAGGAAGTTAATTCCAGATTTCCATCATCCTCTAGGTGGAAAAGATTTTCTCACATCCCCCCCTTCAAACCTCCTGTCCTTACCATAACTCTATTCCCCTGGATATATTTAAGTATTTCAATGTGTCTTCTACATCCTATCTTACCCTGGCCCCCAAAGATTGTTTCTCACTAGACTCACAGAGACGTTTTGAAAATCACATTTGTACCTTTGAGGAATTACAATTCTGGTTCCCTATAGATCACAATGCTTATCGACTTATCCATAAAAAGTGGCCTTACATAAATTTAATATCTGTTTTGGCCACCCATTTTCGATATAGTTATATACCCATCTCAATACTGGCTCCCTACAAGTTGTTCTACCAACATCATTTGTTGTGACTGACAACACATCTATAAGCACTTAAGAAGAAGAACTGAGATAACTGAGAAGGGTCCAGACCCGAACTGTCAGCTTTCCTGCTCCTCTGATGCTGCTGGGCCTGCTATGTTCATCCAGCTCTACACCTTGTTATCTCAGATTCTCCAGCATCAGCAGTTCCTGCTATCTCTAACAAGAAGAACTGCCTTTATATTCTACGTTTTGGTTTAGTTTTCTATATTTTAAGATGGTGCTGGAGAGTGGCGACACTAAACAACACTTTTCACTGTATTTTGCAATAAATACATGTGACAATAAATAAATCAAATCAAATCAAATCAAAAATACATTCTCCCTATTGGAGTCTACCTCTGATGCGGATGGTGATCTAGACATCCTGTCACCACTACACCAATGGAATCCAGACGTGTGTTCTCAATGTCATACTTAGAAGCAGACAAAACCATTGCCCAACTCAACATTTTGCCTGCAGCTAAAGTGAGTAGTGGATGCACTGGATTTAATCCAGGCTTTAGAGGCTTATGACCAGTTATGATTGTGAAACTGTGACAATACAAGTACTTATGAACTTTTCTTCCTCCAGAAATCAAGGACAAAGCTTTTCACTCTACCTAAGCATGATTTCGTTCCCTGGAGCTGAGGGTGCATGAGGCAAATGGCTATCAGTCTCTCCTCACCATCACCCAACATCTGAGAGATCACAGAATACATAATGTATAAAGAGGCATGACGTGCTACCTTAATCTTTTTGGACACATTGCATTATTCAAGCATTGCACCACCTTCCAGATTACTTTTGAACTGCACACAAATCTCTCCCATGATGCTCTCTTGAAATTCTTCAAAATTATGACAGATGGACGGTGTTTTCAAAACCAGATAAAATCTCCAATACTGTACCCTCACTGGGAAAATTATTCCTTGTTCCAAACCAATGGCTTTCTGCAGTATCCAATGGCTAGGGATTGTACACTGTAACTTACTGCTCAATCTTTCAAAAATATCTGACAGAGTGTGTCATACAAGTCTAGGCCTGTTTCAGTCAGAAATACCTGTCTTTTCCTTTTGCAGAATTCCTGATTAAGAACGGGATTAGCAGGAAGATCAAGGATATTATTAGCAATAAAAATATCTCAACACACACCGATAGATTCTCAGACAAAACTACATGCTCCCAGTCACCCAATAATACCTGCTCATGTAGCCATTTTAAACATCAGTTCATCCACGTTGGACAAAAAATCTTCATACGAAGAATGGATTTTAAAAACTAATTCTCAGGAAAAAAAATCGCACAATCGCTCTACTGATGTGCTGGAAGCTTCTGCAACCCAAACAATAACATCTCCAAACTCACCTCTTTGCTAACTGCAGGACAGGATATCTTTGCAAAACAGACAGAAGACAGTGCACCACATGGAAACTCAAGCACCAAACAAATTGGTTTATTCTGGAAACAACTGAAATTAAGTATGAAAAATACAAATGGACAAAAAAGGTGCTACAATAGTTAGATGGGGGGGTGGTGCTTATGAAATCTTGCAAATTGTCTTTCAACTAGTCACATAATACCACAGCAATACTGAAATAACCAATAGACCAGCCAGTAGTTTCTTTTGAGTTGTAACAGTAAACAGATGCCTTTTTTTGCTTGGAATAAAAGGAATTCAGATCCATAGGAGATAGATTAGCAGCGACAGGGATTTGCTTTTTTAATCTTATGACCACTTTCTGCTTTTGTAGATCAGGACTTTTGTCAAGTGTTCATGAGGCTGGATTTGCACAAGAAACTTTTCAAAGGGGTCCTGAGAGTCCTCAACATTGAAAACTCTTGGCTTCAGGTTAACCATGGGCAAGGAAATCTTCTGCTGATTACCACGTACCATCCTCCCTCGGCTAAGAATCAATATTCTGCCATGTTGAAAGACACTTGGAGGAAGCACTGATGGTGGCAAGGGCACAGAATGTACTCCAAGTCGGGATTTCAATGTCCACCACCAAGAGTGGCTTGGCAGCAGCACTACTGATCCAGCTCGTCAGGTCTTAAAGGGCATAACTGCTAAACTCTATGTGCTGAGGGAACCAACAAGAGGGAAAAACATACTCGACCTCATCCTCACCAATCTGCCAGCTGAAGATGATCTATCCTTGACAGTATCAGTAAGAATGACTACTGCACAGTCCTGGTGGAGACAAAGTCCCACCTTCACATTAAGAATACTCTCCATCATGTTGTGTGGCACTATGACCGTGCTAAATGGGACAGACTTTGAACAGATCCAGCATCTCAAGACTGGGCATCCATGAGGTGCTGTGGGCCATCAGCAGCAGCAGAATTGTACTCCAACACAATCTGTAACCTCCATGGTGCAGCATACCCATCACTCAATGATTACCATCAAGCAAGGGGATCAACCCTGGTTTAATGGAGAGCACAGGAGGGCATGCCAGGAGCAGCACTATATCTAAAAATGAGGTGTCAACCTGGTAAAGCTACCAAACATGCCAAAAAACAGAAGTAGCAAGTGATAGACGAGCTAAGTAATCCCACAATCAAGGGATCAGGTCTAAGCTCTGCAATCCTGCTACATCCAGTTGTGAATGGTGGTGGGCAATTAAACAAATCACTGGAGGAGAAGTCTCCATAAATATCCCCATCCTCAATGATGGAAGAGCCCAACACATCAGTGAAAAAGATAAGTTTGCAGCATTCATAGCAATCTTTAGCTAGAAAAGGCGAGTGGATGATCCATCTCAGCTGTTCCAGTGTCCGCAGCATTATAGATGCCAGTCTTCAGCCAATTTGATTCACTCCACGTGATATCAAGAAATGACTGGAGGCACTGGATACTGCAAAGGCTACAGGCCCTGACAACATTCCAGCAATAGTACTGAAGACTCATGCCCCAGACCTGACACTGCTCTAGAGCTGTTCCAGTACAGTTACAATGCAAGCATTTACCTGACAATGTGTAAAGTTCCCCAGGTACATGCTGTACATTGAAAACAGGACAAATCCAACCTGGCTAATTACCGGCCCATCACTCTACTCTTGATCATCAGTAAAGTGATGGAAATTGTCATCAACACTGCTATCATGCAATGCCTGCTCAGCAATAACCAGTTTGGGTTCCACCAGGCCCACTCAACTCTTGACCTTATTACAGTCTTGATTTATACGTGGACAAAAGAGCTGAATTCCAGAGATGAGGGGAGAATTACAATTCTTAACATCAAGGCTAGATTCAACAGAGTGTGGCATCAAGAAGCTCCAGCAAAAACGTAATCATTGGGTATCAAGGACAAACTTTCTGGTGGTTGGAATTATACCTGCACATTGGAAGATGATTGTGGTTGTTGAAGGTCAGTCATCTTGGCTCTAGGGCATTTCTGCAGGGTTCCTCAGGGTAGCTCCTAGGCCCAACCATCTTCATCAATGACCTTCCCTCCATCATAATGTAAGAAGTGGCAATGTTTGCTGATGATTGCACAATGTTCAGCACCATCGCAATTCCTCAGATAATGAAGTAGTACATGTACAAATGTAATGGGTCTAGATAATATCCATGCTTGGGATGACAAGTGGCAAGTAACAGTTGCAATACACAAATGTCAGGCAATGACAATCTCCTATAAGAGAAAATCTAACCACCACCCCTTGACATTCAATGGCGTTATCATCCCTCACTATCAACATCCTTGCCAGTTACCGTTGACCAGAAGCTCAACTGGACTCGCCACATACACACAGTGGCTACAAGAGCAGGTCAGATGCTAGGAATATTGCAGCAAGTAACTCACCTCCTGACTCCCCAAAGTCTGTCCACTTTTGACAAAGAACAAGTCAGAACTAGGGCAGCAGATACATAGGAAGACCACCACTTGCGAGTTCCCCACTGTGCCATTCACCATCCTGACTTGGAAATATATCACCGTCCTTTCACTATTGTTGAGTCAAAATCCTGGAATTCCCTCCCTAACATTGTGTGTCAACCTACAGCACATGGACTACAACAGTTCAAGAAGGCAGCTCACCACCACATTCTCAAGGGCAGCAAGTGAACAGATGAAAATTCTGGTCAGCCAGCAATGTCCACGATCCACGAGTAAGTAAAAAAAAATCTGGCAGTAAAGGTTCACCCACTGCCCATTAGATGCATCAAACTGACCTCAAGTTCTGAGGGCTGGGATAGTTGCATGGATGGGATTGGTACTCAAACTCTTAACTTTAGACTTCTAACCTCATAAAACTCATTGCTTGATCATAATGAATCAGATGTTTCCCTCAAGAAATTCAAAGCAGAAGAGGCTGATTTTTGCACTACAACCAAACCCTGAAAGCACAGACATTTCTTCCATTCCAAACTTGCCAAGAGGAGAATTATGTCATATGATATGATTTTTCATGCTCATCCATTTGAGGGTAAGTGTATTGTTTATCAGAAAGTTTGACAATCAAAAAAGCGACAAACAAAAATGTTATTTTTTCACATCCCATTTTCCATTCCTGCCTAACCTGAATATTATTAAATTAACATGAAGAAATTTGACCCCCTTATGCTGAATCTTGCTTGCCGTGGTGGGGAGATTTGAAGGGATTTCTACCTTGGGACGTCTGTCTTTGGAAAAAGTTCCCTGACTGGAATAGGAGAAATGCAGGATAGTGTTGGGTCTGCAGACTGGAGACAGCCACACTGGATCTAAACTGGGATGAACTGGAAATTGAGTTGGACTTCAGGATCTGAGTTTTGACTGCCATTTTTAAGGGTCTGCAGAGTCTGAACAACTCCAGCCCATTATGTCTTTGTGTAAAATAAAGGAAAAGTAATGAACCACGCAAACAAAATCCCACATATCCTTCATGGAAGCTAGACCAACATGGTACTCCAGCAAAACAGGCAGACAATGGATTCCCAATAACATATATTTTCCCATTTATAGAAGTATAGCTTGTTGTTGGAATGATCTCTATGTCTTAAAGTACTAATCTATATTGGTGAAGATTTCACTGCTAGTTCAGTTCATGTATTTTCTGATAAGCAACATGAGTGGCATTGGCAGCAGTCTAAGAATTATCTTCCATTCAACAATGTGATTGGTGGGGAGTAATTTTATGAAAGATAATGTTTTAAGTAGGTATAATGTATCTGTCACAATCATGCAGATGACTCCATACCCAAAATTTAGGTTTGGAATCATCAGCTTTAGTCTGTTTGTTCTGCTTCATTCGTACTTGTACCATTGAAGTCATGGACTCAGGAATTTCAAGACTTGAGAGAAGATATTTACTTTAATGTAAAAAAATGTAATCTTTGTGAAACAACAATGCAAATAAAACATTTCAGTAACAATGAATTCTTTTGTTTGTACCCAAAGTTTGTCTAACTGAAATAATCTTTGAGAGAATGTTTTTCCTTTTCCAAAATATCAACCACAGAAACTTTAAGAGAACATATTGACAATTCTATTACACATAGGATTACAGTAAATTTTCCCCATGGTTACTTTGTAATTTTTGTAAGTTGAGACTTACTATATCAAAGACACAGTTCTTATGTATGAATGAAATATTTTCTGAAAAAAACAGGTAAAAAATGCTACTGAAGTGAAAACAAATTTGCAAAAATCTGGTAAACTCTTGAAATAACTAAATTACTGAAGTAATTAAGAAAAAACTGCTTACAAATGAAAAATCCTCAGCGTTTTGGCACAGAAGCCGGGGAAAGACTGCTTGCCTCTGGAATCTCTCTTCATCCTCAAAGATGTTTCCATACATAAATCCATTCATCATAGTTGAATGTGCATGGATGTCAATGTAGAATTCCATGCTTGCTTTCTGTTAAAAAGGATAAAAGTCAACATAAAATGTAACTTGGAAAAACATAAACCAGCTTCAAGGTTGAAATGTTTTACTAAAAGAACTTAACTTTGCCTTCTCCTGAATAAGTAAAGGTCAATCCTTTAGGAGATTAATCCTAAGGTGAATGAAAGTATATTGCGCCAAGCGGTTGGCTGTGAAATTTGAAAATGGCAAGATGATGAGTTTTAAAGGAATTGCAACTTACAGTCATCTCAAATTTATAATTTTGTGGTTTGGGATGAAATTTGAAATGATGCAATAGATACTTTACAAGAATTGTCTCGATGCTTAATTCCCAGATGCGTTGTTTGTACATCTGTTGTGGAGAGAAGTTACTGAAACTATAATTACCTGCAAAATAAAAGGACTCCAAAAACAGTGGATAATGTGCTCATTTTAATTCAATGGGCCAGCCAGGAATATTTTACCATTTTGGCATACGTTATGAAAACATAAAAAGATCCTACATAAAGTACACACAAAAGATTCTCTTTTTGTCATACTTTACTTTGATTTTTAAATAGGTTTTCTTCATAACACGTTTTTCAATGTTCTTTTAACAGATATCTTGGAAAGTCATGCAGATGCATTAAGGTTTTATCTGTATCCACAGCAATATTGAAATTTCTACATCACTGAACTGAGCTCTGCAATGCAGGATTTCATATAATACCTTTTTTAATATGTTTGTTTTGAACTTTTGAGCAATAAATAATGAACTTTCTCTCTTCAGTGGTTTCTGTCACCATACATAAACAAAGTAAAACCCAGATTTTGAGAACCTGAAAATGTAGCATTATAAAACCTCTCCTGTTGGAAGCAATGAGAAGACTTAAATTTCTAATGAATAAGAACTGAACTGAACATTGTAACTCAAAAAACAAGTGATAAATAATATACATGAACATCACAACATTATCTATTCATGACAACGCTTCTATCCCTAAGGTCATAAACACATACTGGAGCTCAAGAACTCTGTTTTAAATTCTGTTCACAGCAGAAGCAATTTCCTAGTGTGCAAAGTGCTGTCAGCAGCTCTGATGTTTGCGTATGAAATATAGACAATATGACTGGCCCATCGGCAGCCATGTCAAGCTGATGGATGGTGCCTGTAAAGAAGTAAAGCGACTGCTGTTAGGGCCAGTCTATCAGAAGCTTGAAGGAGATTCAGACTTAATAGCGGTAAAACTCTTATAATCGGCAAATTTCCTCAGATGATGGGAAAAGGACAAATCAGAAGTATAAAGTGCAATTTCCATTTCTGGTATAGTATGGCACAGACAGCATAGACAGGCAGACATAAAATACAATAGGTATGTTCATGAGCTCAGCTAATTCACAGCATGTTCAGGATAAATTAAATTTGTACATATCACAGCTTATTTATATTTCATATGCAACAACATTTCCTAAAAATATTTGAAGCTCTGACAGCAGACTTGTATATGTCAAACTGCAAGCATGCACACTGATGAATTAAAGACAAAATGGCTTTAAGGGATTGTATTCATCTTTATGACAGACCCAATACATTTGTTTCAGCTCAGAAATTAATTTTCTAATATTAAAAAAAGGTCAAACTGAACTATGTAGAAGTCTCAGATATTTCTTCATCTTCAGCATATTATCTCAAATGGCTTTGTCAGATATAACTTGATAAGATTTGGATGATATGTGTTCGTGTGAATCAAACGATCAAAATGAATTCCTTTCAAATTCCACAAATATATTAGACACTATTGAACAAGAAGTGGCTCCCCTCTACTTCAGGGGCGTTGTGTTCAAGATACATAAATATTTAATAGACTTTTTAAAATGTTGATTTTGGCTGAATGATAATTAGAAACTGAACTTCCAGATAATATCATCACAAATTGCTACTACAATTTTAAATAAATCAAAAAAATTCACATTGTGCTGTTCAGATTCAAGGGCCAAAATTCCAAATTTTTGCTGAAAAATGTGATAAGTCCATATTTGCTAGCTAAAAACAGTGAAATATGTAATTTTTGAAAAAAGAACAAATAATTTCAATAAAAAAATACAGTCACAATACTCCTGAAATAATGATATCATCTTTCATTTATGAAGCAGCTAACAAGTGACTTAAATAGTGTAGATATCAGAATGTTGACTAATTCAACTGTGGAATAATTGTAGATAACAGATCGTTGCTATCAGAACACAATTTAGTAACGGTATCAATTTCAAATCCTCGTAAATCCTGTAACAGTGTTGTAAGAATATTATTGACTGGGGAAGATTGTTCCTTCAGTATGCAAAGAAGGTAGTATGCAAATATCTTATTTTACAGTGAATACTGTCAATGAAAGAGCAGATGTGAGCAAATAAATTCATAAACTTAAGGAGTACAAAGATAAGTCATGAATAATGCGATAAATTAGAAGCATAGAACATAATGAAAAGTCGTAGCTGAAGAAATTTAAACAGAGTATTAACAAAAATGCAAAAAGATAAAACAGAAGTGAAAATAAGAGGTTATGCAATATACATTTCATATATATAATTATGGGAGAGAAAATCTAAATAGGAAGAAATATTCATGTGCTAAATCAATGGTATCAGTTCTTACTGCTCACCGCGATAAAACCTGCGGATGATTGGAATTTATGACAGATGATCATGTTAGATGTTTTAAAAGATGGAACAGGTGGTAGATCTGAAAACCTAATCCATGATCCTAGATATAAATGAGCTATTTTCAAGTCATTTGGGTGAAACAGTTTGAAAAGTTGTAGGAACTGTGGAGCTCAGAAGACAGAAAGGATTTTAGTGTAGAATGTGGTGCTTTATTAGACCTATGAACTCTCCAAGAATCCTCCCAAAATGGTGGTCGAGTATAAAATGTGAACCTACAATGTAGTTGTGGATGGTCACCATTTTGAGATGCAAAAAACAAACATTGTTAATTCACATTAAATTAATATGGCACAGATTACTGACTGAATGATTTGCACAAAGATACTTCTGATCTCAATTAACATGTTTTACAGCCATCAAATTCATGGTCTTTATGTCCGATCCAAGGAGTTGATCAAATTCATTCTGAATCACTTTGGCTATGCATCATCATAATGGTTCCACTCTGGGTCAGATATGACAGATACACTTTCAGAATCATCCCTCCAGGAATCCCTCATTTTCCTCACCAAGAATTCAATTGGATATTTCACATTTTTTGAATGATGTGAACATTCTGTACACCAATCGTATCCCACAATTTGGAAATGAAACCAAACTTCAAAGGAGTAGCATGCATACTTCCATTCTAATACCATTCATTTATTCCATGTGGTATGAACATGATATTTGACTGACTTGTTGAAACACATATTCAAATATTGGACTACAGACGTTAGATCACCTTGACATAACTGCAATGCATGTGTTATTTATTCACAGGCACCACTTGATCTCAATTGTTATATGGGATCTCATGGTAATTAGCTGCGTTCCTTACGCAGGCCCCTGTGGTGCCTATTCCATCATGCCTTCATCCATGAAGTCATTCCTTCTTTATCCGTTCAACCACTGTCAGGGACATGCATTAAACCTCCTGCAGGGAACATGACGTTCAGCATGGATTTACATTTGAAAATTGCCAAAGAATTTAATTTCCTTCTATCAGCTATGCTATCATGCATCTTATCATGTCGCGCTTATCATTTTTACTTGAAATGTTTTAGAACTTTCCACTCCGCAGATTGGTGGCTGAGCATATCAAAATTCATGGGTGTTTTATCCATGTTGCGAGCGTCATTTAACGAGTATTAGTGTTTTGGTAACTGTCAGATGAGGAATCATTGAAATTGATCATTTTGGCATCAAGGAATTTTTTAGAAGTTTCTGAGCAATCTTGGATTTCTGCTGCAATACTAAATTGTTTCCACCAACTAGCTGTTGGTTTTAAATATTTGCTGGACTGAGGTTTTGATTTGGCCCACTTAAGTTTTACATATGTGTTACATTTATGAAGGAAATAAATCATTCCAATGGCTTTTGAGGATACATTTGATTCATGCTTTTCTAGATCAGATTAGTGTGGGTCCCTGTTCTCATGACACATTTGGTCTTGGGCATCTTCTTAAGGGTTAATTCTTTTTTCTTCCATTATCGCCCCAGTTTTTCACTAATACCTATTCTCTCTCTGCAGCACAGCTATTTGATGAGTTTGAAAATGTTACATATTTTAGCTTTAAGCCAGCTTTGCACTTCATTCATTTTGCTGGAGGATCTATTTCTGTTCATCATTCGCATAGTCTCTTCTATGTTGAACTTTTTAAAACTCCTCGCGTTTCTTCTTCACCACACAGCCTTGTGTTGCCTGATTATGTACGCTGACTTAGAGTACAAGCTAAGTAAAGCGCACGTTTCTTGGGTAAATTTAGTCTGACTACTCATTCAAGTGTAACTTTTCATAGCAGAACAGAGGCGTCTGTTTGCATGTTGACTATGTGTAAAAGCATAATACTTGGTGCTGAATAAATGGGGGTGTCTTATATTCCAGACTGAGGTATACGTTGCGATCTATGCAAGCTTCATTTTATGATTTGAAAGACAATTCTTGATAAAACCCACTCACTGATTGTACACAGTCGACGTGGTTGATGTGGATGGCTGAACAATGGTAATTTTTCTTGCCTGAAGTTATTGACCATTTTTTCTAGGCTCATCTTGGCTGACAGAGCAATGTGCCCTTATCTCTTAGGTGACAACAATGTCTCTTACCTTGTGCTAATCTAGTTAATCAGCCTTAATGTAATATAATCTGTTATCTTACTATTATGTGATAAACTATTTCTTGTTACTCAAATACATACCTCTTCTATCTAAGAATTACCAGTGGTTAATCCTTCACCACCTAATACTAGTAAGCCCTGTAGACTAGTATTACAAGGAGGGTTGGAGGCAGCAAATCCACCCAAAGAAGGTCCTAGAAGAACTAAATGTTAGGTGAGGGCATCTTTTATACAAATTAGGGAATAATGGTTGGGATATATGTTAGGGTGGGGAGGGTATGGTCCACTGTGGAGGTGCACAGGTATTAGACCAGGTTTTAAACGGTCTAACTTTTGCTGGGTAAGTATCCAGCTAACTCGTAATAACTAGCCAAGTCTCCAACCTAAACCTGGGCTCAGAGACATTTGCAGAGGATCCTAGGCAGCAATTTTGAGACTGGAAGACTTAGGTCATTGCGTCCAAACAATTAAGTAGGTCATGATAATGAAATGACCACAGAATAAATGTATTTACTTTTTCATAGGGGGTGATTTAATGGTGTGCGCAAGAGTGGGAAACATGGTTGGTGGGGTGGCTTAGTTACATGGAAGCTGAAGTTTTGATTTCCTGAGAGCACATCCAAATTTAGTGATTAAACCGGCATTAGAGAGGCAGCAGAGGACAGGTGCACTCCATAGACCTGAGCTCATTGGACAGAATTATTGAGCCAGTAATGATTGATGCTGTTGCATTCTCAAGAATATCTTGAATATTCCTGCCTTGTGCAACTTCTGAAATCCTGCTTCATCCCCATACATCAATCTGTCAACAGCAATGAGCCTCCTTGTCTCCGCTGAAACCACCATCACCATGCCCCAAACATCCTTCACTCCAGGCAGCAGTACCTTGGATGCCTCTCCCCTTTATATTCTTCTTCTTCTCAGTTTGCTCATAAAAGTCCTGTTGCTAAGAGTTATATTGACAAGCGAGCCTATTATGCAGAATGAGGCAGAACACCAGAATTTGGAGAGATGCTCCAATGAATATTGTAGGGCTTCCCTCAAACTATCTAGCTAGCAGAACTATTAATTTAAAATATTGACGATTTGCACCACCACACTCTTGTTCACAGAATCCAGTTGTATATCTACTGTGCCTGATTTGTGAGATGGGGGTGGGGCAGGGATTGGAGTTCAGTGCCACACATGGAGCAGGTGGCTCTTGTCTCCAAGCACCTACTCTTTGGTTTGTGTGTTGCCTCATATGAGGCTAGAGTGGCTGACTAGTGGAGAATGAAATTCAGGATAGACAGCATCTATCAACATGATTCTCTGTGTCTGATCAAACACCAATTGCATCTTTACAGTTACAGTTCTTCACTGAGATACAACACCTGCAAAGAAACATGCATTGACTCATTATTTCTCAATGAAGTACCTTTGTGATTTCCACTCCCCCTGCAAAGTCATGTGCCTGCTCTTCCTGAATCTCAATACTTAGATGGTAGACTAGTGAAGTCCCGTCTCCTTGTGTACAAGGCCTCTGTGATGTCCCTAAAGCAGTATGATTCCACCCTTGATTCCTTTGTAGATCTAAAATCTGTCTATCTCAGCGCTGAATACACTTGATGATGCAGACTCCACTGCTCTTTACGATAGGTAGTTGCCTTGTTTGGGAGTTGGAGCTAAATTATATTAAAAGCATGATGTTGCTGACTCCAGATTGGATGGATGATGAGGTGTGAAATCTTAACATGACAGCAATCTTGATGACCACTGGCAACACAGTCCTCACCCTGTTCTGTGGGCACAGGTCCTGATGGAGGATGTAGCACAGGTCAATGATTATGTAAGAGTGACTGCAACAGTCTATTGAACAATAGCAAGCATTCAGCTCAGATGCCTTTAAACTCTACTAAACTCCTTGAAAAATGTCAGCACAATTCCCTTTTGACAATTTTAACATGACTGTTTCAATCTTACACTCTAATCCCTGACAATAGAGGCCAATATGCCATTTGCCTTCCTAATTGCTTTCTGTACCTGCATGCTAACTTTTTGTGTTCCTTGAATAAGTACATCAAGCCTGCCTGAACACCAACATTTAAAATTTCCACACCTTTTAAAAAAAGTCTGCTTTTCTATTATTGTTAAAAGGGGACATGTGTTCCAAATGAAAAAACTAGAACTGTGAGTTGTAAAGATAATTGCAAAGAAGTGCTTGTTCGGATTTCAATGATCTGTGTTATTCTCTTTAATTACCTATCACATTTGTCATGTAATTTTTCACATTAAATTCCATCTACTCCTTATTAGCTACTCTCTTAACAAGTCAATATCTGTTTGTAGCCTCTTAGTTTCTTCCTCATAGCTGACATTGTCAGCCAACTTTATATCACCAATAAACTTAGATACATTACCCACAGTCTCTTCAACTAAGCCATGAATATAAATGGTAAATAGTTAATACACCAACACTGTTCTTGTGGCACTCCATTAGATAATGCCTGCCAACTAGAAAAAGTTCCCCATTTATCCCAACTTCTGCATCCTGTCCATAAGAATACACAAACATAACTATGAGGAGTGGGTCATTTCGCCCATTGAGTCTGCTGCACCATTCAGTAAGATTGCAGCCAACCTCAACAAGCCTGAACTCCACTTTTCCACCTGCTTTGCACCACCCTTGATTCCTTTGTAGATCTAAAATCTGTCTAACTCAGCACTGAATACACTTGATGATGCAGACTCCACTGCTTTTTATGATAGGTAGTTGCCTTGTTTGGGAGTTGGAGCTAAATTATATTAAAAGCATCCACGGAATTCTAAAAGGCTTGTAAAATATAAATAAGGGATACTAAATCATAAATCAGGTAGAAGATAATCCAGAACTTGCTATATTGTTGTGGAGATGGATAGAGGTCAACAAAGCTCTGGTTTCAATTTATCTAGTTGTAAGTGGGAGAAGTGCATTTTGAAACTAGGAAATGTTGAAGCAAAATGACGCCAGACGCTATAAGTGCTGGCAGTGGGGTCCAGACAGTTAGAAAGCCATTGGTAATTCAGCGTAGCTGAAAATGGGGATGAAGGAAGCCACAGGAAGTACTTGTTTGATGTAGCTAAGAAATACTGGAGCTCAGAAAAACCAATGGGTAGCTTAGTGAAGCTAAATAACATGTCTGAGAGTTGGTACTGCGATGCAGTCTCAGGGACTGAGAAAAATGCAGTTTCAGGGGGAGAAATCGAACTACAAAGACATGAGCAGTTATTGAACAAAAACATAAGTTGCTGAAAAAGCTCAGCAGGTCTGGCAGCATCTGTGAAGGGAAAAAAACAGAGTTAACATTTCGGGTCCGGTGACCTTCCTCAGAACAGTTATTGACGCAGTTTGCTTCAAGGTCAGATCTTTGAAAGTGAGGAACTGAAATGCCTTGCAAAGGAAGTGGAATTTTCATGAAATGTTATGACCCGCTAAATTTCGCTACTGTCTGCTAGTACAAATATGAACAAAACAGCTGAATCCTAGCAGTGAGGTGAGAATAAATATTTTTGAGTTCAAGGCACCACTTGACCAACTGTGGCAACAAGGAACCATAAGAAAATTGAAGTCAATGATGATCAGTATGAAAATTCTGCACTGGTTGGAGTCATGATGAATACAAAAGTTGTGGCTGTTGTAGGCCAATTATCTCAGCTCTAAGATTTTACCATAGATGTTCTTCAGGGTAGTGCCCTGGGCCCAACCACCTTCACTATGTTGTCAATAGTGTTCATTCTATCATAATTTCAGAAGTTAGGATATTTGTACGGTGCTAATGCTACTACACTAATGCTTGCACACTGTTCAATACCATTCACACTTCTAACAAAACACAGAAGCTGCAGGAGCTGCAAGTTCTGAAGAAGGGACACTGGACTCAAAATGTTAACACATTTTTCTCTCCACAGATGCTGCCAGACCTCTTGAGTTTTTCCAGAAATTTCTGTTTTTGTTTCAGATTTCCAGCAGCCACAGCTCCTTGCCTAATTCTCAGATATTAAAGTAGGTTGTGTCTACGCACACCATGTCTGGGGCAATACTCAGGCTTGGGCTGATACGTGACAAGTAACATTAGCTCCATAAGAGTGCCAGACTATCCCCATCTCCATCCAGACAAACTCTAACCCTCTGCACAGTGCCACACAACACAATAGAGGGTATCCTCGATGTGAAGATGGGACTTCATCTCCACAGGGATGTGTAGTGGTCACTCATATTACTACAGTCATGGATGGAGGCATCTGAAACAAGTAGATTGTTGAGGATGAGGTCAAGTATATTTCATTCTATTGCTAATTCCCTCACCACCTACCACAGACCAGTCTAGCAGCAATGCCCTTTAGGATTTGGCCAGCTGGGTTAGTAGTACTGAATGACTCTTGGTGATGGACAATGAAGACCCCCACCCATCCTGTGGCCATGCAACTCTCAGTGCTTCCCCAGGTGGTGTTCAACATGGAAGAGTACTGAGGGATACATGTTGTGAGGGCATGAGGGTAGCTCCACTGTTCTTCTTCCAAACATGCCATAGGATCTTTTACATCTACGTAAGCAAGAAGATGGAGCCTCTATTTAATGTCTCAGTCAAAAATGTTGTTAGACTATATATTTTGCAGAGGGGCATGGGACATTTTTCTGTGTTAACAGCACTATATAAATGCTAATTCTTCATATTGAGTTACAGAAAGTAATTTTAGGAGTGGTGACAAAAGTGTTGAAGAGATGAAGGCAGGACTACAGGAGGAGCAGAATGTGGACAGATGGAAGATTTGGGAAGGAATTATAATGCGTGAGGCCTACAAGGTTAAAGTGACGGCTGCCTACGGAATAGTAAAAGCAATAGGCTGCAAAAAAGTCAAACGAAATGCAGATTGGAAGGCAGTAGTGAAGAATTGCAGCTGGAGCTCTGAAGGAGAATACAGAACTAGGGAGAAGTAGGACCACAGGGGAATTCAAACATAAACTTAGAATTTTATTTTGTGGTGTTGTGAGAACTATAAGTCAAAGTAGCTTTGCTGAGACAGGGAAAACAGGTGAGTGATACATGATATGAACCGAACCCAGGTTCCTGGCGCTTTGAGGCAGCAGTGCTAACCATTGAGCCGCTGTGCCACTCGCTGTGCCACTCAGAATTCTTTGAGAAGTTCTGGTAAATTAGACAAATTAAGTACCTGCGGTGCACTCAGACTTAATTAGAGCCTTTGACCAGATATCATAGAATTAAGTAGTTTTAATAAAATCCACTTTTTGTATTCATTTTGTATTGTACATGCTAGCAATCTGTGAATATTGTAACGTTAAGGGAATGTATAGTTTCAAGGAGTTATTACATTTTATTGTTCAAATTATTAGTTACACTCAATACCATTTTGGAACAAATATGGAACTCGCTTCGAGACTTTCAATGGACAGAACAGGTCAAAAATTGCTCAATAATCAATTTAGGTAGTTGGATGAAGGGAATCAGAGGGAAGTATTTTTATTTCTGGTTACTAGTCAGCCAGTACTTAGGAGGAGGGATAAGAGGTGATAATGCCAAAAAGCTGGTGCTGTAGCTGTTGAGAGTCAGGAGAAGCCTTGGAAGCCAGGAGGTGTACCTAAATGTTGGCGGTAGGGCTCAACAAATGCACTAGGAGCTAGAGGGGTTTTTGAAAAAACCATGTCTCTTTATTGTCTAGTGAAGTTGAGAGTGAGGGTGAAGGAAGCCCGTAAGCAGTATTTCCTTTCAGCAACTGAGCAAGATTAGGTTCAGTTAGGGTTCCCTCTTAGCTTTCTCTTCTTTAAGGAAAACAAACCTAGACTATCTAGTCTCTCTTTATATCTTTCCGATAATATGGTGACCAGGCTGCACACTGTACCACCTTCAGGCTAGACAGATTAGCCATGGGAATTGCAGGGTTACATGGAAGGGCAGTATGGATTCAATGAGCTTAGTGACCTGCTTCCACACTATAGGGATTCTATGATTCCAGTTAATAAGCTAATTTTGATCCAGATTTCCTGGATTTATTACTATCTTGACCACTCTCCCATGTGAGACCTTGTTAAAAGGTTTACTGAAGTCCAAGCAGACTACATCCACTGCACTATCCTCATCGAACTTCTGAAAAAATTCAATCAAACCTGTCAGACACAATTTTCCACTGACGATGCCATGCTGACTATCCTTGGTTAATTCTTCCCTTCCAATTGCAGACTAATCTGTCCACCAGAATTCTTTCCAATAGTATCACTACCACTGATGTTAAACTCACCGGTCTATGGTTCCCTGGTTTATCCCCACCACTCCGCTTGAATAATTGTACCAAACTAGCTGTCCTCCAGTTCTCTGGCACTCTTCCTATGGCCAGGGAGGATTTGAAAATTAATGTCAGGGTACCTGAAATCTTCTTCCCTTGTCTTCCACAGCAGCTTGAGGTACAGTTCTTGTGGGCCTGAGATTTATCCGGTTTTAGGCATGCCAGAAGCCCTCCCTCTCAACTGTAATTTGTTCGAGTAAACCACAGTCCTCCTCCCTGATTTCAACAACTGCCATTCTTCTCTACTGTGAATACAGATGTAAAGTACTCCTTTAAAACCCCATCTATATCCCCCAGTCCCATCTATGGTTATTAATCGTGTTTTGTCCCTAACAGGTCCCAATCTTTCTCTGGATATCCTCTTGCTCATTCTTAATATACTCGTAAAACACCTTTGGATTATCCTTTATTTTACACGCCAGTGTTTTTTTTTTCATTTTCCCTTTCCCAATTTTTTTAAGGAACCCCCTGCATTTTCTACACATCTCCAGGGCTGTTCAGGAAATTTCAGTCCCACTCTAGCTATACAGGAGCATGCTGGCCCTACATTTTCACTATTTTTTGAAAGACTCCCACTGCTCTGATGTAGATTTTCCTACAAGCAGCTTCCCCCAGTCCACCTTGGTCAGATCCTGTCTTATTATATTAAAATCAGCCTTCCTCCAAATCATAACCGTTATGGTCCATTTTTGTCCTTGTCCATGACTTCATTCAACCTTATTGAAATGATTTTTCATCGATACTTCTACTACTTTCCCAGCCTTGTTTTCTAAAATTAGGTCCTACACTGTGCGATATAGGAAATTCTAAATGTTGGCTAAAAAGCTGTTCTGGATACATTTTAAGAATTCCACCATCACTTTATCTATCCCAGTTAATATCAGAAAAGTTGAAATCCCTTACTATTATTTGCCTATTGTATTTAAGCTTCTTTGAAATTTGCTGAGATAGCAGTCCTTCTATCTCTCCCTGACTGTTTGGGAGTCTATAGTACACTCCCACAATGTGATTGCTTCCTTTTTGTTTTAAGTTCTACCATAATGTCGCAACTGAGGAGCATTCTAACATCATCCTCTTTATTTCAATAATAAACTCTTTGATCATTATTAGAACATTACCTCCTCTTTCACTCCTCACCTTCTCTCACCTAAAGTTTCTACACCCCAGAATATTGAGCTGCTCATCTTGCCCCTCCCTCCTTGATACTAGTGATGTCATATCTATGTGATAATCAGCGCCCTCAATTCATCTGTCTTACTTGCAAGACTTTTTGTATTAAAATAAATGCCAACAAAATATTGTCAAGCTCCCTTTTGTCTTGACTAGTTATGCTCTATGCCAGACTGACTTGGCTTTTCCCTACATTTGTCTGTGCAACACCCACTATTGTAGCTCCATGCTGTATCCCATTCCCCTGCCAAATTAGTTTAAATCCCCTCCAACAGCTACAGACCTACCCTCATACCCCTCACAAGGATGTCGGTCCCATTGAAGCTCAGATGCATCCCACTGGATTTGTACAGGTCCCACCTTCCTCAAAAGCAGACCGCATAATCCAGGAATCGAAAACCTTCCCACGTGCACCAACTCTTCGGCCACACAATCATCTGATCTATCCACCAATTCCTATACTCATTAGCATGCAGCAACTAAAGTATTCTAGAGATTACAACTTTTGAGGTCCTGTTTTTCAATTTGTGACCTAGTTCCCTAAATTCTTGTTGTAGGACCCCATCTACCTATATCGTTGGTACCAATATGAACCATGATCTCTGATTGCCCTGTAGCCATTCAGTGATATCCTTGACCCTGCCCCAGCATGGCAACACATCATCCTGTAGTGACATCTGCAGCTGCAGATACACCTGCCTGTACCCCTCAATATTGAGAACCATATAGTTGTTGCTTTTCCTCTCTACCTGCTCCTCCCTTTTGCATCTGGGTTCTGATTACACTCCCCAGATGAACTGGCACTCTCTGTTTTCCAAAACAGAGAAACTGTTCTTGTGTGAGGTGCATTCTGGGGCTTTCCTGTCTGCCTGCCTACTTCAATTCTTCTGACTGACAGTCACTGATTCCTTCCTTGACTGAATTTCCTCAATCTGTCAGATAACCACATCTGAAAATGTGTTATCTTTATAATATTCATATAAATGAATGCACGACAGTACCTCCAGCTGATTCTCCAGCTCCAAAGCTTGGCCTCAAGCTGATCAAACCAGTGGCACTTGATGCAAATGTGGCCCTCCAGATGGCCAGAAACTGATTTCCCAAATACTGCAGGCCATGCAATGTATGGGACTGACTGCCATTCTTTTATTTAAATAAACTCTCACCCTAAACATAAGAAGTAGAAAATGCAGTAAGTTTTCTTCTGGAAAGAAAAATCTAGAACTCTTACCATTCCTTAGTGAAGCTTTGAAGTGGACAAAACCAACTCACCCACTACATACCAATGAGTTCACTGTTTTGTGCTGATGTCAGCCTTTTGACAACCGTTCTGAATTTTGACAGGGTTCCTTTTGGGGTTCAGCTGATGCTCTGACTGAACTTGATCTGTACTCTCCCCTCAGGCTTTTATCAGGAAGCTCAGCTCCTACCATTCAACTCCAGGTTCGCTCTGCTGCGGCACTGTCTGGCTCCTACTCGAGTCAGAGTAGACTATAAACTAGAAAAGTCTTATCCTTATTTATGTCCCAAGCCCCACTCTAGTCCACTCTCTCAATTCACTTCACAGTGACAATGACTTGCTGCAAACTCCTTCCGGTCCACTTCACTCTGCTGCTTATCTGTTGCACACTTCTACCAGACCCCTTTATTGTCTCTTTTAAAAATGAATTCCAAGGATGTGAATTTTACTGGCAAGGGTGGCATTTGTTTCCCATCTCTACTTATCCTAGAGAAGGGGATGGTTACTCAAGTTCCTGAACCATTGCAAGTACACCTATTGTGCTGTTATGAAGGAAGTCCCAGGACTTTTACCCAGAAATAATGAAAAAATCATGGTAAAGTTCTAAGGCAGGGTGGTGTATGGCTTGAAGCTGAAATTGCATGTGATATTTTCCCATGCATCTGTCTGGCCCTTCTAGATCACAGGGGTTGTGTGTTTGGAAGGTGCTACCAAAGGATGCTTGGTGAGTTGCTGCAGTGCATACTGTATACTATTAGCACTCCAGCCACTGTGCACTAATGGCAGGAAAATGTTAAAGATGGTTGGATGGGATGCCAATCAATTAAGTTGCTTTGTTCTGGATTGTGTCAATTTATTTGCAAGTTGCTTGAAGTGCACTGATCCAGACAAGAGGAGAATATTCAATCAAACTTAAATCGTGCCTTGTAGGTGGTACAGAGAGACCTTGGGGAGTCAGGAGATGAGTTACCTGTCAAATTATCCCCAGTCTTTGACGCAGTCTTGCAGCCACAGCATGTATATAGCTGAACCAATTAAGTTGGAAAAGTCCCACCACTGTCTATTGCTGCTCACTGGAGCGAAATGTTTCATTACTTGCAGTCCAACAGGTTCAAGAACAGCTTCTTCTCTGATGTTATTAGGCTGCTGAATGGACCTCTCAAATTTCAAATTTACTGCTAATCTTGCTTTTGTACACCTCCTGTGCAACTGTAACTTTGTATGCCTCGCTCTGTTCACCCTATGGTCTGTATGTCCTTGTATATTATGATCTGCCTGTCCTGCATGCAAAACAAAACTTTTCACTGCATTTTGGTACATGTGACAACAATAAATCAAATCAAAATCAAATCCCATCTATTTCATTCTCTAAACCACTGAGCTACATCTTTGTCACTCACTAGTTTATGTAAGTCTAGAGCTGATCTGATGACACTTTATTGAAAGATTCTGCATGCAACCCCAATTTAGATACATTCACTTCGATTTAGCTAAATCCAGTGTATCAAAACTTTGTGCTAGCTCAGTAAGCTGCATATGCAGTCATTTAATTTTTTACAATTTGGACTAATGTAACCCTAACCCAGATTAACACCCAAATTATTCCAAATCTTTATCTTCTAAAGAGAATCACTGTAAAATCCACCTGTAACTGAACAACCATAAATGATTGAAACACAGGCTTCTGCCCATTGTGCTTGTGCTGGTTATAATTAAATCAATCTAAAATTATCTCATATTTTTCTCATAGCTTTGCACTTTTTGGCATTCATTAGGGATCACTGCTGAGACGAGAGGAAGTTAATGGCTGCAACTTTCTAAAATGTAGCTGAATATAAAAGCTTAGGGCTCATTCTTATGGTTTTCTTTCTGGCTAAGTCTGGGTCAGGTTTTCTGGAGAGTTTCTTGCCATGAGGCTAATTGGTATTCTCACCAATATCTTACCAAACCTGTCTCATCAATTACATTTGGATATCTGCTGAAAGACTGGTGTCCCTCGTACATGCATCATCTTTAAAACACAACTCTGAACCCAGATAAGCACTACTGTTCCGAGGTTGCCCAGCTTGATCAGGTAAGTATGCACAAGATATCACAGCAGGGGAAGATGGCATTAAATTTGTCCGACAGGGACCTTGAGGTTCTGGCAGATGGGTGGTGCAGCAATGAGGTTCTTCTTGGACGACAATGAGAGGAGGCTACACCATTTGAGCCTAGAAGCTTGGTCGGAGATTGCCACCAGGGTCAGCGTTATTCTAGAGTAAAGAGGAATGCCAGCAAAAAAAAACTCATCTACAGTAAGTGCCATGCTCTTTTCTCTGCTACCCCTCAAACTGAATCTATCACTGCCACTGCACATACCTCCTACCAAGATTTATGCCTCACCACTCTGATTGTCATTTGCAACCCATTCCCTCACTCAGCAGCCTTAGCCTCCCACACCACCAACCCTGCATGCCCTTTGTACTGCCTCCTCAGTTCATTGGTACATCTCATCACCTTTTACTTATATGCGCCAGTGCTAACAGGCATGCATCCACTGTCATGTCACTCTTTTCTCCCTTTTTCTCTTTATCACAGGACAGCCCATAACAGGACACACACAGCCCATATAGGTAGGGTGAACGGTGCCCAACATTTATATCCTCAACTCCTATAAGGAGAGAATCCTGTCCCTCACACAAAAATACGAGGACTGTTCCTGTGGGGGACATAAAAACATCCATGTCCCGTCAAAAAGTAAGCATCACTCTTCCATTAACCCCGCTATTAATCTCAATCATGGTACACCACTGGACATGATACCTTCTCTCTCTTCGTATTTCAAGTTCTGTAAGCCTACCCATGATGTCTGTGGAGAAGCAGTCAGTTGTGGAATAACTGCCCTCCTGGACATCTGAAGCTGACAGTATCAAAAGATTCAGAGGAAGCATTGGCAAGATATCTCCTGTACTCCTCACCAGCCTGGACACTGACATTTCAGTGAGAACTGTAGACGTAGAGTATGAGGGGACACAATCTGGTGAGCACTTCACAGTGACAGCTCCACAGTTGACTGATGAAGAAATGGCTCAGGCAGCTGGCAGTCAACTGCCAGAGATCAGTCACCAGCCCAGGCAGTAGATGACACTGTGGTGCCAGGCATCAGGGACATGATCAAAATGCATATGGCATCTAACCATAGCCTTATACAGACTCAGAAATACATTTCTGTTCTTGTATTCTAGCCCCCTTGAAATGGATGCTAACATTGCATTTGCCTTTCTAACTGTTAACAGAACCTGCATGTTAACCTTAAAAGAATTCTGAACTAGGTCTCCCAAGACCCTTTGTGCTTCAGATTTACAAAGCCTTTTCCCATTTAGAAAATCGCCTATGCCTCTATTCTTCTTACCAAAGTGCATAAACTCACACTTTTCCACATTGTATTCCATTTGCCACTTCTTTGCCCATGCTGCTAGTGTATCCATGTCCTTCTGCAGCATCCCCGCTTCCTCAACACTACCTGTGCCTCCACCTATCCTTGTGTCATCTGCAAACTATCAGGAATGCACTCATGTCCAGATTGTTAATTTAATATGAATAGATGTGGTCCCAACATTGATCCCTGTGGAACTCATGTAGTTACCGGCTGTCATCCTGAAATAGACCTCTTCATCCCTATTCTCTGCTTTCTGCCAGTCAGCCAATCCTCTGTCCATGCCAGTACCTTTCTTCTAACACCATGTGCTCTTATTCAGCTGGGTCCTTTGCAGCACCTTGTTAACGACCTTCTGGAAATCCAAATTTTTCTCCTTTGTCTAACTGACTTGTTACCTCCCCAAATAATTCTAACAGATTTGTCAGATGTGACCTCCCCTTGACAAACCCCTACTGACTCAGCCCTATTTTACCAAGCACTTCTGTACAGAATGTGGTCACAGCCATTAGCTTACTATTGAACTGGGTGCCTGTCCCTGCACAAAAAGTGTCCCTGTTTGATGCTGGTGTGTGTCTGTGCTTCCAGAGAGCATTGTCAATGCGTAATAGAAGGGCTTGGATGGTCGTGATGTATTGGCTGATTCCGGATGCCAATGCTCGTTCCCTCCACTATCAGCATAGTAATGATGTATGGGTGTATTATTTCCAAAATGCACTGCAGCAGCAAGAATATGTGTCATTAACAGCGTCTTACAAATTTGTGTTTTCACCATCTACGATAAAGGCAACAAGGGGCACATGACTTGAAGTGCATCCCTGCTCCTCCATTGTTGGAGAGTCAAAATTTTTGAACTCCCTACTCACAACATAGTGGAAGCACCTTCACCACGAAGTCCACAGAAATCTGAGAATATGATTCTCTGCCACCTTCCCAAGGTCAATAAATGGTGGCCTTGCCAATGATATTCACATGCTATGAATGAAAAATATTAACATTAATTATGATGAAAATATCTATTCCTGGAGCTCTGATAATGAAAGTGGAGGGCTTATGCAATTGGAACCTGGACCTAGAGTAGTTAAAGAACAGCTACTGAGAGTTACACGACAATGTAAAATCTAGCACAGTAAGTTTAATGAAAATAACTATTATACATGTGGCATTGAGAAGATTATTTCTTACAACTTAAAGAAGAAAATTCAAATTTGAAGGAAGAAAATGTTGTTGTAGCTTGGTTCCTGTGTGTGTACTCTATCACAAACTAGAAAATGAAAATGTCACCAGAAAGTATCAGTAATTACGAGAAACTTTAGATCTTGGAGAAAATTGATTTAAGTTTTATCAGTTATATCCATATACAGGGTACCTATGGCTGCAAATTACAGTTTAAAATATTCAATACTGTCAAAAGTCTGATCCCTGGTGTTTTAATCGATCAGAAGGCTGAACTGGAGGAAGTGAAAGATTAAGATTTGAAATAAAATCTGAAAAAAAAATACAACATCAGGTTAAGAGGAAGTTCAAAAGAACAGAAAGGCCATTGAAAAGTGCAGCTGTCTCCAGTAAATTGCAGGAAACGAGAGAGCAATTATATTGTTGCCAAAATTTCAGTCAGCTCCAGAATTTATCAATTATTCAAATAGTCAATATACGCTCAATATAAACTCTCTAGAGCTTGACAATGAAAAAAATTGGAACAATACACCGCAAGTTAAACCTACCTTCAACCAGAAAAAATTCGGAATTGTTTTTTCAAAGAATGCTCGTGTGGCTTTTGTGCAAACCATCCTGAGCAGAATTGGTTACAGTTTTGGCAGCAGTTCTTGGAAAGCCATTTACAAATTGTTGCATTGAAACTACAAAATGACAGTCCCTGTTCTGTTAAGACAAGTCTCTGCCTTTTCATCATTATTACTCACCGGATTATCATACATTTGTACAATTAGCTGCTTTACGCCATAAAGTGTAGGATGAGCCCAAGCAGAGGGATCCTGCCAGTGTCGATTTAGATCAAACCCCATTAAAGAGCACCTAAAGAAAGAGTAAAGCATGATTTATCAAAGGAGAGCTTGTACATTTATGGCACTTTCGTTTGAGGTTTTTAAATAATACAGTAACACTAAGTATTGGGTAGATATGTGCAATATCATCATAAATTACATAAAATTAGTTGTTTAAATTCATTTTTTAAAAAATGTAATATTCATTTTATCAGACCTTCTTAAACACTAGACCTTGAAATTCTTGAACTCTGTTTTCAGAGTTTGGAGACTGTGATTCACAGCCTGCTCCTTACCTATTCAGATGAAAATAAGCAGCACACTAACTTGGTGCATCAATCTACATAATTATAGCATCTGGCCAAAACAGCCCATGCTGTTTTCTTCTTTTTAATGCAACAGGCTATCTTTGCATCAATAGGAATACAAATAACATTCCTCAGAAACAGCCTGTTGCAACCAGCCTATTCTTCACTGACCCTCTTAAACGGAAATTTTATGTGAGAATATTGATGCAATCCAAATTATAGTAAAGTCAACACTATAGCAGAGAGAAAGCCCTAAGGTGATAGATGCTGGAGACATTAGTAATAAAGGGGACATGGAGATGAGGAGAGATGGAATGGTTTCGTTAAGAAATCAGGAAATCAAGAGGCCAACTGTTGAAGGCTGGAGGTCTTGGCAGCAGTGTCATAAGAAGTCTAGTGTCCTTGCAGGTCTCAATGTCTGTGAATGTATTCTCACAAGACGTTTCCTACTCACCACAACATCCAGCTCATGTGCTGCTCAATAAACTACATCTCCATTACCCATCCAGCATCAGTTCCTGGCACCCAAGACTCATACCTAATATCTAGATGCACTGCTTCATCCAACCAATGATGCTAGTCTCACACTCACTTCTTGCTGTGTCCAAGTATCTCCAGCTATTCAGGTAAAGAGTACATATGACCCAAATATGTTGCAATGATACAGCTGACAATCTGCACTCTCTCTCATAATTCAAACAAGATGAGAAAGAAACAAAAATGAACTGATGGGGTACTACAATGCCCGCATCTCTTGAACCATATAGAGCAGATGATTGCTTGCATCACGGTGACAGCTGCAAGAGCCTGAAGCATCCAGTTTCATTGAGAACATTCAGAATATGTGGTATGTTCTTGCATTATTCCATTTTTCAGTTCCCAGGGCACCACTGCTCTTTGGTAAATTGAGCAAGCTGCTGATTGAATGCTCTTCAATCCATCCTTATAAATGAAGTTCCTCATCTCTGAAACCATTCTTATAAACGACTTCTGCACTCTTTCCACTGCATTCACATCTTTCCTGTGTGGCACCCAGAGCTGTACACAATGTTCCAGCTGAAGTCTAATAAATGTTGTATGTAAGTTCAACATCAACTCCTTGCTGGTGTAATCTATGCTTTATTAATAAAGCCAAGGATACTGTACGCTTTTCTTATTGCTCTGGCTACCTGTCCTGCCACTTCCAAATATCTGTATAAATATAAACCAGGTCGCTCTTCTCCTGCAATCCCCCTTAGAACTGTCCCCCCTGTTTTATATTATTGTGCAATGTACTTCCTAAAAGATACATCACACTACTCAGCATTGAAACTCATCTGCTACCTATCTGGCCAATCCACCAACTTGTCTTTCCTTCCTGACTTGTACACTGTTCCTCCTCTCTGTTTCTATATCTTCCAAATTTTGCATCATCTGCAAACCGTACACCAAGATCTCGATCATTAACATGAATATCAGGAAAAGCAACGGTCCCAATACCAACCACTGGGGATCTTTGCTAAAAAATCTTCCTCCAGCCTGAAAAATATCCATTGACCACTACTGTCTATTTTTTATCACGCTGCAAATTTTGTATCCATGTTGCTGCTGATCCTTTTATTCCATGACTTTTGGAATTTAGAAGAATAAGATCCGATCTTACTGAAACATATAAGATCCTGAGGAGAACTGACATAATGGATGTTCCTCTGTGGGAGAGACTAAAAATAAGGAACATAGTTTAACATTCAGGGTCTCCTATTTTGAGATTTGTTTGTTTTGGAAGGTTGTTAGTCTCTGAAATTCTCTTCCCCAGGGAGCAGCAGAGGAAAGGTCATTGAATATTTTCAAGGCTGCGTTTAATAAGTTCATAATTGATAAAGGCATCAAAGTAGGTAGGAAATAGAATTGAGACGATAAGCAAATTGGCCACGGTCTTATCAAATGGCAGGACAGGGCTCAGTGACCAAATAGCCTATTCCTGCTCTTAATTCCCAGGTACATATGTTCCAGAAAGGTTTCTGTCACTGTCAAAGCGTATCGAGGAAATAACCACCAATTGGCTACTGTCAGCATGGCTGAAAATAGGAAGAAAGGAAGCTGCAGAGTCACACACAGTCCAGCATTCTGATCTCCAGCAGATTACTAGGATTTCTGACATGGGCTCTGTGGAATGTCCTTGGCACACCAATTTCACAGAATGACAACTTCACATTCCCTTCATCATTGCCTTTCCGCCAGTGCTCTTGCATTTTCCCAGCAGCTCATCAGCCCAGACTGTTACCATCTAAGCTGAGGTGGTGCCATCCCAATCAAGGTATCCTAGAGCTGCTTGATCTTGCAAGGTCAACTACAGTCTTCTCACTGAAAATCAACAGCATTAGCGATGGCCAACTGAGATATATTAGAGATGTCATCTGCTTCTGCTTGGAAGCATCTCACAAAAAGAAATTCAGGAACACAGTCACCAGTGCAGCCTCTGGCAAAAACCTGCAAACTATCAAGCATTTCCACAAACTCAGGCAGAAACATCAGAAATTAGTCAGTAATGATTGATGATTCCTTGAAATAGTATTAATGTGGAGTCCTTCCTGCTGCAGTGCATATTTAAGTAAGCATATCAGCTAGAGTGGTGAGGACAAAAATTGTAGTGTTTACATCAAATCAGCAGTATATAATCTACTATTCTGTTTATTTCTGCTGCATGCTCTTAGGGCCAAAAACTACTGACCTTACTAAAATAGTATTTGATGGTGCTGACCCAGAAGTGTGTGTATCCACAGTATTGATGTCATTTTGGAGCCAAAGTGGCACCTGTAGTCCTGAAACTTACAGACAAAATATCAAAGCTTAGGCAGAATTTAAAAGTAGCAGCTGTAATGTCAAGTGGATACATAGCCCATTTTGCTGCCAGAGCAGCAAATGCAGAAAATCTGCCCTGTAAAGTCATGCACAAATTGCTACCACTGTTCTTTAGTCTTCATTACACAGTCAAAATTTAATATACAATAATCACTAGAGCCCATGAGTTCATCTATTTCTACATTTTTAATCATTTTGGTTGACTGCTATATGTGACTCCATAAATTTTTCATCTTCCCTTTCCCTGATCCATCCACTTCACTAATAAGATATTTAAATCCTTCATGATCATCACATTGTAATTCCTTGCATCTACTCCTGCTTGTCTGAACAGGTTATATCTACCTGTTCACCTTGAGCTATTGATCGATAACAGTCATGAGTAATTACTTTGTTGCTCTTATCGACATTAATTTCTACCAAATTACTTCTGCTATCTGTTTTTTTAAACATTCTTTTGACAGATGTTATGTTGTGCCTTACCAATCATGCTCACACCTCACCTAATTTATTAGACTGATGTACAGAAAACATTTGGAATCCTTTAAGTTTAGTCTTTTAACCATCTTTGACCAGCTGCTGTATTATAGTAATGCAGTTAAAGTCCATAATGTCTCTGTATTTGTTTTGATCATAAATGTCTGCACTAATATAAAAGCTTGGAAGTCTTATTTCAACAGTTACTCACTTTCCATTTTCATCCTATTTTGTGTTTTTGTGTATGTGCAGAATGACATCGACCTTACACTGGTACCATGAGACACTCATGTTTCAAATAAGTAGGTGATACTATCATTAACATAGCAGAGAAAGGAATTTCAGACATGTTGATACCAATATTAACATAACAGAGAGCAATTTCAAACAGGCATTTTATTTGTGTAAGTCTTATTATTTCAATATGCAACAGAATGTTGATAGTTGATTCAGCAATGGTAATGCCATTGGATGTCACGGGACAGTGGTTAGGTTGTCTTTTGTTGGAGAAGGTCATTGCCTGACATTTGTGTGTTGTGAATATTACTTGTCACTTGTAAGCCCAAATGTGGATATTGTTCAGGTCTTGCTGTATTTAGAGATGGACTGTATCAGGGTTTGAGGAATTGTGAATGGTAATGAATATAGCGCAATCATTGGTGAACATATCCATTTCTCATTTTATAAAGGTGGGAAGCAGCTGAAAATGATTCAGCCTATGGCATTACCCTAAGGAACTCCTGCACGGCTGTCCTAAAACTGAGATAATTGATCTTGGACAACAACAACCATCTTGCCTTGTATCAGATATGACTCCAACCAGTGAAGAGAATACCCCCGATTCTCATTGACTCCATAGTCAATAAACGTGGAGCTGGACAAACGCAGCAGGTCAGACAGCATCAGAGAAGCAGGAAAGTCAACATTTTGGGCCAAAACCGTTGGTCAGTACTGGGGAGGGGGAGGGGATCCCAGAAATAAATGGGGGGTTGGGGCTGTGGAAAGGTAGGTGGGATTGTAATAGGTGGATGCAGGTAAAGGATTATAGTGATTGATCAGTGGGAAGGGTGGAGTGGATACGTGAGTAGGAAGATGGGCAGGTTAGGACAATTCAGGGAGGTGGAACATGACATAAGGCTGGGGGTGGAGAGATTTTGAAGTTGGTGAAGTCAATATTCAAGCCCTTGGGCTGTAAGCTCCCGAGGCGAAATATCAGGTGTTGTTCCTCCAGTTTACGTTTGGCCTCACTCTGACAGTGGACGAGGCTAAGGATGGACACGTCACCAGGGAAGTGGGAGGGGAATTAAAATGGATGGTACCTGGAAGGTTGAGTTGGTTAATGCATGAAGAACACAGACCGTCTGTGAACCAGTCCCCAAGTCTGTGATACACAAGAGACCACATCGGGTGCAATAAATCAGGTTGAATGAAGTGCAGGTGAATCTCTGCCAGATCTAGAAGGATTGTTTGGGGCCTTAGACAGAGGTGAGAGGGGAAATGTGGGAGCAGGTGTTGCACCCCTTGCAGTTGCAGGGAAAGGTACCGGGTGTGGTGGAGAAGTTGGTGGGGAATGTAGAGGTGACAAGGAAGTCATGAAGAGAATGGTCCCTATGGAAAGTGGACAGCAGTGGGGAAGGAAATATCTTTCTGATGGGGGGTGGGGTCTGATTGTAGGTGGCGGAAAAGTCAGAGAATGATGCGTTGGATTTGGAGGTTGTTGGGGTGATACGTGAGGATCAGGGGGACTCTATCTTTATTGTTGTGTGGGGTGAAGGGGTTTAAGGGCAGAAGTGTGGGAAATGGGGGAGATGAAGTTGAGGGCATCCGTAATTACAGAGAAGGGGAAACTATAGCCTCTAAAGTAGGAGGATAATTGGATGTCCTGGAATAGAGTGCCTCATCCTGGGAGCAGACACAGCGGAGGCGGAGGCAGAGGAATTGGGAGTATGGGATCGCATTTTTGCAGGAAGGTGGGTGAGAGGAGGTGTAGTCGAGGTAGTTGTGGGAGTCAGTGGGTTTGAAATAGATGTCAGTGTCAGTCGGTTTTTAGAGATGGAGATGGAGAGGTCCAGGAATGGGAGGGAGTTGTCAAGAAATGGTCCAGATGAATTTAAGGCTGGGATGGAAGGTGTTAGCGAAGTTGGTGACCTGCTCGAGCTCCTCACAGGAGCACCAGGCATCACCGATACAGTCAGCCAGTCATTTTTGCTAGGGTTACTTGATGGCACGTTTGATCAAATGTGGCTTTAATATTAAGGGCAATCATTCTTATCTCACTTCTAGAATTCAATTCTGTTGTCTATGCTTGAATTAAGATTGTAATGGGATGAGGAGCTGAGTGACTCAATTTAGGTGTCAGTGAGAAAATTATTGCTCAGCAAGTACTGACTGATAATACTCTTGATACCAACACTTCCCTTCACTTTACTGATGATCAACTACTAGTAGACTATGGTGTGGTATCGGATGTTTGGATTTGCCCTGTTTTCTTTGTGTACAGGATATACCTGGGCAATTTTGCACATTTTTGGGTAGATGCCAGGACTGTAGTTGCTCTGGAACAGCTTGGCTACTGATGCAGCAAGTTCTGGAACCCATGTCTTCGGCACTATTGCCACAATATTACGATACATAGCCTTTGCATTATTAACTGTCTCCAATTGTTTCTTAATATCATTTGGAGTGAATCAAATTGGCTGAAGACTATCATTACGATTATGGGAATCTTTGGAAGAGGCCAAGATGGATCAGCCGCTCAATATTTTGCCTGAAGATTGTTGCAAATGCTTCAGCTTCATCTTTTACTGTAGACCCAGTCTGGCAGATATATCCAATGGACAATTAATGGTAGGGCCTTGGGTAGTGTTGTAGAACAGAGGGACCTCGGGGTGCAGGTACATAATTCTTTGAAGTTTGCATCTCATATAGACAGGGTGGTTAAAAAGGCATTTGGCGCACTTGCCTTAATTGCTTGGTCCATTGAGAATAGGAGTTGGGAAATCATGTTGAGGTTGTACAGGACGTTGGTGAGGCCTCTTCTGGAATACTGTGTCCAGTTCTGGTTGCCCAGTTATAGGAAGGATATTATTAAGCTGGAGAGGGTTCAGAAGAGATTTACTAGGATGTTGCTGGGTATGGAAGGTTTGAGTTATAAGGAAAGGCTGGAGAGGCTGGGACTTTTTTCACTGGAGCATAGGAGGTTGAGAGGTGACCTGAACAAAGTTTATAAAATAAACAGAGGTCTAAATACAGTTAATGGTAGTTGTCTTTTTCCTAGGATGGGGGATTTCAAGCCTGGGGGCACATTTTTAAGGTGAGAGGAGAGGAAAGACATAAAGGGCAAACTTCTTACTCAGAGGGTGGTTCACATGTGGAATGAACTTCCTGACTAAGTGGTGGATGTGGGTACAATTTCAACATTGAAAAGACATTTGGATAAGTACATGAATAGGATAGGTTTGGAGAGATATAGGCCAGCAGCAGGAAGGTGGGACTAGTTTAGTTTGGAATTATGTTCAGCATGGACTGGTTGGACCGAGGGATATGTTTCCGTGCTTTATGACTCTATGATACTATGACACGGCCAGCTTGATCAGTAGTGCTGTTCCCAAGCCACTCTTGGTGATGGACATTGAAGTCTTTCACAGTGTCCGTTTAGTACCCTAAACAGTCTCAGGGCTTTCTCCAAGAGGTGTACAGGTAGTTCTCCTTTAACATAATAGTTGCGTTCTTGCATGACTTTGCGCTATAGAAAAGCGCTTTATAAGGAAATCGCCATAGAAAATCGCTATACCTGCGCAACAGAAAGTTCACGTTATCCAAACAACATCTACTATTCATCAATCGTGTTACAGCCAATTCACGTCAATGAAACACGCATTATAGCAGAACTACCTGTGTTGATTCATCAGCTGAGGAGAGGGTGGGGGAGGTGGGCAGTATGTGGTAGTCAGTAGGAGGTTTCTGTGCCATATTTGAAGGATGCCATGAGACATCATG
Organism: Rhincodon typus; assembly: GCF_021869965.1. Lineage (NCBI taxonomy): Eukaryota > Metazoa > Chordata > Chondrichthyes > Orectolobiformes > Rhincodontidae > Rhincodon > Rhincodon typus. The sequence continues at coordinate 41,815,555 of NC_063341.1, forward strand.
GGTCTGAATCAATATTGAGGAATCCCAGGGCAACTTCCTCTTGCTGTCTTTGACTGCCAGGCCTTCTGCTCAGTATGTCCTGCCCCACTAGCCTAGATGGTGATGGTGTCGTCTGGCATATTGTGTGTATGGTATAATCCTGTGAGTATGCTACATCAGGCTGTTGTTTGTCTAATCTATGAGACAGCTACTTAACAAACCATCTAATCTGATGAGACTGACTTCTCATCTAAACAACATACCACACACAATATTAATGTAAAATCTTAAGTAACTTATTTTTACAGTATCTTATCACAGATGCAATTCCAAAATCCAGCATCAGCAAATACAAACTGCCTAGCCTTCTGCCAACAATATATTCATTGTAGCAAAACAGATTAATTCTTGAAGATGTGCCACAGTCTGAAGAAGATACAATGCAACAAATCAAATCACTCTCAACTCAACATGTACGTCCATGCCTTGGAACAGAGCCTTGAAGAAAACATTGATACTGCAAGAGAATAAACTTTTTTACATGAAGAACAACAACAGCATAGATGACTGCATTTTTTCCTATTGGAACCAACAAGTCTCCAATACTAACAATGAAGCAGAAGCACAACCAGCTCGTAATTTTCATACAAGCCAGCAGTTACATCACCACAAGTTCCTTTAGCCAGATCAATTGAATCACTAATAGAATAGAAGCCAAAACAGAAAATGCAAGATCACCTACATCTGCTTTGCTGATCCAGCAATCAAAACAAGTAAATCAGGTTAGACACATGGAGAAGGTTAGGATTTTGTTGCCTAAAATTTTGTGAAATAACATAATCTACATCCATAATTTGAAAACTATAGAACAATTAATAAATGATTATGATGAGGCAAAAGAATTTGGGAAGGGATGATGTGTAAGGGCTTCAACCCTGGAGAAACTTTGCTATGCTGTCATAGAGCATCACATCACACTACTGAACGTAAACAGCATAGTGTTGATGAGGTTGGAACAATTCAAGAACAAATAAGAAACATTTCCACCACCTCCAGCGAGATGCCACCACCAGACACATATTCCCCTCCCCTCCTTTGTGCGCCTTCCGCAGGGACCATCCAGGACACCCTGGTCCACACTTCCCTCACCCCCAACATTCCCCCACAGCCCTACGGCACCTTCCCCTGTAACCAGCAAAGGCGCAACACTGCTCATTTACCTCCTCCCTCCCCAGTATCCAAGGGCCCAAACATACCTTCCAGGTGAAGCAACACTTCACCTGCACTTCCCAGAATCTAGTCTACTGCATTCACTGCTCACAATGTGGTCTCCTCTACATTAGGGAAACGAAACGTAGACTTGGCAACCACTTCGCAGAACATCTACGTTCTGCTCGCAAAAAAGACCCTGAACTACCTGCTGTCTGCCACTTCAATACACCACCCTACTCCCTGGCCAACATCTCTGTCTCTGGCTTGCTGCAATGTTCCAGCGAAGTCCCACGCAAGCTGGAGGAACAACATCTCATTTTTTGCTTGAGGACCCTACAGCCCTCTGGACTTAATATTGAGTTCAATAATTTTTCAGCCTAAACTCTCCCACGTCCCAGCCCCCTACCCCACACACCAGGCCTTATTACCACATAGCCTGTCATTACACACCCCCTGTTGTTAGTCACTAACAGTCCCCATTAACAACTATTCACCCTCCCAGCCTGATCGTTAGCAACTCCTTTGTCTGTCCAACTGTCTTTCTCTCTCTTTGGGCTCTATCCTATCATTTACTCCCTACCCACCTACCTCCCTATTTTCTGCATATAAACTGCCGTTTTCCCAGCCACCATCAGTTCTGAGGAAGGGTCACCGGATCCGAAACGTTAACTCTGTTTTCTCCTTCACAGATGCTGCCAGACCTGCTGAGCTTTTCCAGCAACTTTGTTTTTGTTCCTGGTTTACAGCATCTGCAGTTTTTTTGGTTTTTATTTAAGAGAAAAGATCAGGCTTTACTAATATAACTATATGATTAGAGCCTGGCATACTTATGATCACCATGTGCAGCAGTAGTTAGCATTAACATAAAGTAAATAGCATTATTTTGAAGTTTAAGCTTGAAGAAAGCACTTGACTTTGCCCCCTCATTGACCAGTCTATCTTGAGAAAAAAAACACAGATTGTGGCATCAAAGTATATCTTCTTCCGGCACAGCATCAAGGGTCTTGGGGTTTGCATGGTGGCACTGATCAGAAGGGCCTCTTCTCTACCTACAGACACTGGACACCTCTCCTCCTTTGTATGTAATTCATCAAGGCCTCTAGAGTAGCTTTGGAAAACTTTGGAGCCCAGTTTGTTCTACGTTGTGTCATTCTTCCATCATTCTTGGATAGCATCAGCTCACATAGGTCTCCAGCATCTGCTTCAGGCATAATGCAACTCCCTTCAAGCAGAGCAGGGTGGCTTTAACTGGTAAAAACTGAAAAAACGTGGGTGCTCTAAATCAGAAACAAAAACAGAAATTGCTAGAAGAGTTCAGCAGGTCTGGGAGGATCTGTGGAGAGAAATCAGAGTTAATGTTTCAGGTCAAGGAAGGGTCCCTTGACCCAAAAGGTTACCTCTGATTTTCCTCCACAGATCCTGCCAGATCTGCTGAGCTTTTCCAACAATTTCTGTTTTTGTTTCTGGTTTTAACTGGTCCTAGCCCCTCACACCGCTAACTGTGTTCACTCATACAGTTAGCACTGACTGGATACTGTAATCATTTATAATAAACAGCACAAACTTTCAGTCTCTGTGCATCACAATTCCGCGCATAGTTTTTATGCTATTAAATTCTTATGAATTCCTACTTTACCTTGTCTTATATAAATCTAATAGCTTCCTCTATCTTCTGTTAGATTTTACTCTAATATTCTCTTTGTTAACTTCCCCGTAACTCCTCTTCTGAATCTATAACTTACCTACAGAGTCTGAGACCTTCATACGAAGTAGATCGACTTCAGTATTAGTCTCAAAACATTTACTGTATTCACTTTTCACAGATGCTCCCAGATCTGGTACGTTTCTACAGCATTTTCTGTTTAATTTCAGATTTCTAGTATCTGCAGTATTTTGTTTATATTACAGCCACTCTTGTATTAGAACCAGCACTGATTTTTCATTATTTTTATTCCACTCTTTTATCAAATTTGAATTATGAATTTGGGTTAAAAGTAAAAGAATAGACCCAAACAAGTTTGTTTGTGATGTCAGGACTGGAGGCTAATTGCATGCTGAGCCTTGATTAAAAGATTCTAATAGACACAGTGACTCTCAGGAAGAACATTGTACTTAAACACCATAGCAGAAGTTGGCTTTTAACAAGGTCAATACCTGGATTGGTTCCAGTAAGTCTAATGGAGACACTACGATTAAGCAGTTGTCAAATGGTGACTGAGACCTCGAGGACAGTCGATCAGTCTGTCGGGGTGGAGCTAGAATTAAAGTTGATTTTTTTGAGCTATGTTTTCTGGGAGATGGTTCTGGAAGGCTGCTGAGACTACATGAAGATTTGAAAGCTCCCTGCCTAATCTGATACACCAGCTTCCAGAGGCATAAAGAGAGAAAAAGCTGCATTAGAAGTATTGCTGCCTTTCCCTGGGTGAACTGTGAAAGTGACATTGATCAATGTTTCAGGAAAAAACAGACAAGAAGTCCACATTTATGCCTGTAAACAACACATCATGAAGGACATTTAACTAATCTGGCTAGTTTTGTTATTTTCTTTTATTTATCCCTTAACTGTGTTTGTGTGTCTATCTGTCTTTTGTGTGAATGGGGCTGTAAACAAACATTTTGGGTTTAAAGCACAGACGTTAATCAGCTTACCGTGTTATTTAATTTTCTCTCAGCTGATATTAGTTTGAATTTAATAAATGTTGTTTATTCTTTAAGGTACAAAACCGGTGTCTAAAAATTAATTATTCACAAAGTCATAGAGTCACAGACAGGGATTGGTTATTCAAAAGTCTGATTGGAGTGACTATTTGAGGGTTTTAATGGTTTAATTTGACTGTGTTGCGAATACAGAGGTAGAAAGTCTGCTTTGGTTCAGCTGTCTACCTCCATACTGTAATACCTGCCACTCCCAGCCTCACCATGTATCATTAACCCCAGCCTGATATTCAGAACAAAACATTGTAACAGACAGCACTGAGGCTATCCCTGCTCACCGTTAATCAGGGGTGTCTTGGTCAGTAACTGAAGGTAATGACAAATGCTCACTCAAACACAGAAATCAGGAAGTTGCTGTCTGTGTTACCCTCTTCCTCTCAGAGCTTGGTTTTGAGAGAGAGGGATCGCATTCACATAAATTGAAGGGCATTAATTTGAGGTATTCGCTCACTAGATAACCAAAAATAAACACTAGAAAAATGTGAGGGTTTGTCCATTCAAGTTTAAATTAATGTTTGACAATGTGGTAGGTCTTAATTAATTTGATACACCCACTTTGGCACTGAATACTTCTTTTTTTAAAAGGTGCAGATACTTATTTCTTCAAAATTTAATTATAATTGGAGGTTTAAATCATTTTTTACATTGTTCTTTTTGTTTGTTTTACTTCACTCTTTTAATCCTGTTGTGTGTGAGTTTCTTCAAGCCTGAAGTACTCTGACAATCGATCAGGATTGCCATCTTTCTGCTCTAACCAGGAGAGTCTTATTGAGTAAACAATATGAAATTGACTGCATTATTACTCTATTTACATATTGCAAGAATATGACCTACATTGCTACAGAGACTGTTAAGAGCACACTAGCCTCATGTATGTCTCCTACCAGTCCTTCTTTTCCCTGATCAAGTCCCTGAGACCTCTGTGATGGATTTTTTTCTATACTTTTGGCAAAGTTACATTGCTACACTATAAGTTGTCCAAGGATATTTGTGGCTAACACTTTGGTGTGTAGCTGTCATGCTTGCCATAAAAATTGCAAAATCATAGAATGATACAACTCAAAAGGAAACCATTCAACCCACTGTTCCTGTGGTACAGCTACTGAATTAATCACGACTAATTACTCCTTGTCATACAGCATCGTTTTCTACTTCAAGATTTATCTTCTCACGTGCTACTATTGAATTTTTTTTTCTATTCATTCATGGGATGTGGGTGTCACTGGCTGGGCCAGCATTTCTTGCCCATCTCTAGTTGCCCTTGAGAAGGTGGTGGTGAGCTGCCTTCTTGAACTACTGCAGTCCTCCTGCTGTAGGTTGACGCACAATGCCATTAGGGACGGAATTCCAGGATTTTGACCTAGCGACAGTGTTGAAACAATGATATATTTCCAAGTCAGGATGGTGAGTGGCTTGGGGGGGAACTTGGAGGTGGTGGTGTTCCCATATGTTTTTTTTCCCTTTATTCATTCATGGGATGAGGGCGTCGCTGGCTAGGCAGCGTTTATTGCCTGTCCCTAATCGCCCACAGGGCAGTTAAGAGTCAACCACATTGCTGTGGATCTGGAGTCACATGTAGGCCAGACCAGGTAAGGATGGCAGTTTCCTTCCCTAAAGGACACTTGTGAACCAGATGGGTTTTTCCGACAATTGGCAATGGATTCATGGTTATCATTAGATTCTTAATTCCAGATATTTATTGAATTCAAATTCCACCATCTGCTGAGGCAGGATTCGAACCCGGTCCCCAGAATGTTATCTGGTCTCTGGATTAACAGTCCAGCGATAATACCATCTCCCATCGCCCCTCCCCCCACCCCAATGCAATGTCATAGAATGATACAACTCAAAAGGAGATTGTTCAACCCACTGTTCCTGTGCTGGTACTTTGGAACACCCAGTGAATTAATCACAACAAATTACTCCTAGTCATACAGCATCGTTTTCTACTTCAAGATTTATCTTTTTACATGCTACTATTGATTATTTTATTTCATTCATTTGTGGGATGGGGGCATCGGTGTCTGCTGCCCTTGTCCTTCTAGCTGGAAGTGGTCGTGAGCTTGGAAGGTGCTGTCTGAGGATCTTTGGTGAATTTCTGCAGTAGATAGTACACACTGCTGCTACTGAGCACTTGTGGTGGAGGGAGTGGATGCTTGTGGATGTAGTGCCAATCAAGCGGGCTGCTTTGTCCTGGATGGTGTCAAGCTTCTTGAGCGTTGTTGGGGCTGCACTCATCCAGGCAAGTGGGGAGAATTCCTGACTTGTGCCTTGTAGATGGTGGACAGGCTTTGAGGAGTCAGGAGGTGAGTTACTTGCTGCAGTATTCCCAGCTTCTGGCCTGCTCTTGTAGCCACTGTGTTTATGTGGTGAGTCCAGTTAAGTCTCTGGTCAATGAATATTGAATCTGCCTTCACCAACCTATAATGTTTAGGACTATTCATAAATTATAAAAATACCACAATGTAGGCAGTTGAACTTGCACCAAAAGCAATTTATTACATGTCTTGGCAGCTATACAGTCGGACCTGGACTGACTCAAAGTTCCCCTCCCCAGTCACCTGACCCATCCTGTTGAAGAGGCAGCACTCTACTACCAACTACCAACATAACACAATCCTTCATGCAGTGAATTTCAGATCACAGCAACTTATTTAAAAACTGAGTTTGCTATTTTCTTTTGCCAATCACCTTAAATGTGTCCTCTAGTTACTGATCCTTTTACCACTGCATTAATGATTCAGAACACATCAATCAAATCTCTTCTCAACTTTCTCGAAGGAGAAAAAACATCCAGCCTCTTTAGTTACTCTACATAACTGAAGTCCCTCATCCCTCAGAACATTCTAGTAATTCTCCTGCACTGTCTCAAAGACATTGCCTTCCTTCTCTCCCCAGCATTCTTTAAATCCTATCCCCTTCCTTTTGCAGCTAAACAGGCTTAATTCCTATTCCAATTCATACATGTAATAGCTGCTTCCCCAGAACAACCTAATTCTCTTCTTTGATATAATATAAAATCAAAACAGAAATTCTTGGAAATACTCAACATTGATGAAGAGACCAAAAGATTAATTTTACAGGCCGGTGATATTACATTAGAACTCTCTTCGAAATATTCAAACTTCACCAGTATCCTACTGTCCTAATCTCTGCATTACAATACAACTCTTCTGCCTCTTCTGCTCCATATACTTGTTCTGGTTTGACTCACAACTTCTTTTTGTATCAGATTGTGCCAATAAAACTGGTAATTTCCTGATGTGTAAGAAAGCCATATAGATATTGACTTTCCTGTTACTGCATCATAGGAGCTCTTTAGACTCTTGACCAAATCAAGGTTTATTAAAGCTATAACCCACACTACCAATAACAATTTCTACTTATTCAAGAAACTGAATGCATTTTCATATATATTGTATGTCACTGTGCTTGCTCTCGAGAAATGTGTCTGAGTGCTCAGCTATATGCCATACCCATAAAACAGCAATCTAAGGAAATATTACTTCACTTATATATTAAAAACTTGTTATGTAAGATGCTTGATAAGGGAGCACACATTTATGAGGTAGAATCTTCATTTTGCATTGAACTTATGAACAATTAGACCTAACTTTAACTGCTTGGCTATTTGCCTGTTAACCATCCCCAGTCCCCAACTTGAATGGCGTAAAAAAATTTCTAGCAATGTCATCAGTCAATGCAGTGGTAGTAGAAGGATGTTTTTCGTATGAATACTCTGCTCCTGTCATGTGACAGTTTGCTTCTTTTAAATTTTAATATGCTCATCTTAAATAATGTAATACCATTTGAGAAAACTTACTGATTACAATGTCAATCAGCAGCTTCCACACCTTATTGAAATGTGCAATTGAGTTGGGTCAGTATCTTGTCTTGAAAAGGGTACATTCACTTCCCTTTGTCAATCTCCATTAAGACATACTATTTTGTCTGAACAGGAACTTGTTGCATAGTTTATAAAGACACTCAATTATTAATGTTTACTTGAGGATTCATGTTTGAAGAATTTTAGTGAATTGTTCATTTGAAAAGATTGAAGAGACAGCTGATTTTTTAAAGGGGATCACTAAAAAGACTTTGGAATGTAATTCATAGTTCAAGTTAACTGCTTCGTCTTAATTATTCAAAATCACATTCTTGGGTTTATGGCTGTCAGTCATTAAGGTTTGTTTGGATTTTATTTGGAGTTCAGTTGGGGTAGAGCCTGCTAAGGGAGAATTAACCTACCTAGTTCATCCTGTGCTTTTCTGAGAAAACCCTTTTGAATAATCCAGTGTGATAGCAGAAACACTGATACAGCTGTTCTTCTAAAAAGTCTCTGAATTCGCAATGAGTGCCAAATGAATTGCAGCTACAAAGGCCCTAGTAACAATTGCCTGTGTTTAGTGTGTTATGAAAGCTTGGAGGAGTGCACTGCCATTGTAGTATCATTATTCCATGGGCTGCAAAACAAAATATCCAATGGTGGTTATTCTTGATTGCAAAATAGGAAAAGGCGTAGAATATTCTGAAATCTGTCGTTCTGTGTGGCTAAGAAACTAATCCTGTACAGTTGTCTCTGGCGTCTTGGCAGATGCAGCTTTCTCAGGAAATACGATATTGAGAAGTTCTGTCAGTCACTTTTCCAGGATAACAGTCAGGTTTCATTTTGATCTCACAGTAATCAGGTTTCATCTTGATCTCTATTTCGGAAACAGTGAAACTAAACTGGGAAGTTCTTCCTCTTCAACTGCCTTCTTTTCACTAGATACAAAGCTTTTCACTACTTTCAAAGCCCAAAGCAGTGATGAAGATGCCTCAGAATGATCTTCAACAAAATAAGTAATTATCATAAGTCACATGATTTCCAAGAAGCCTTATTTAAAACATGGTTTAAACATCTAAAGGCTTTACAGTGACATTTTCAAACCAGCCCACATCCACACAGAACATGAAACAGATCAATTTTTCACAATCCAAAATATTATTGAATATGAATCTATTTCATAACAAATGACACCCAGCTATGTCAGCAAGGACACCAAACACCAAATGAAAATTATCTTGAACATTTCAGACCTTAACCTTTTCTCCATCATGAACAAATAATTTTGGGCTAAATGTTTTATTTTCAAATGTGTGTGCAATTTAGAAGGATGGATATTTATGCCTTTATATGTCCTACAGTGCAATGATCATCGTTACATTTTTGACAAATAATGTTTGTTTTCATAATAAATCACAAATTGCAAATTATTAAAAAACATTTTTTAAAAACTCTAAATTGAATATAAATAAAGTATAATTGGTCATAATGGTAACTGGGTAAAACATTTAAATTCATTTTGTGACCAATGGATTGGTTGGACGAGAAAGTGACAGTGTACTCTCCAATGTCTGTTGTAACGGTTTTGCAAAATGCTTGGCGCTTTCGAATCTTGGGTAAAGACAAAATATCAATTGATCAAATTGCACATATTTCATAGTTATTTCATCTTTATGTTTGTGGAAAAGATAGTTTGCCTACAAGAGCCCTTTTTTGCTCTTAGGGCCAGAACGTGAGCTAATTTGCACTTTATGAATGTAAAATATTTGAAATGGGTTTTCTTGTGAATTTTGACATATATCTCATCATAAATCTTACATACTGTCTGCTACTGTTTTTTTTTAAAAATCCATTTTGCATTGTAATGTGCAGAATATCCAGTTATTTCAAACTACTTGTTTGCACAGAAAATCATATTAGTTTTGAAACCTGTAAGGCAATAAGATTTTTATGGAATAAATCACATTAGATTACAGTAAATCACATTAAAAGTTTTAAGATTTTTTCCTTGTAATTTATAATCAAATATATTAATTATGGAAATGAAAGGGGCATTTTGAAATAAATGTTCTGGATGAACGGCTCAGAAATTGCTGGAATGACAGTAAACGCTACAGGTTCATAGGAAGCTACTTGGTCAACTTGCTTGTTGCTGGTCCTCTGATGGAACAACTTCACTTAGTGCCATTCCATGTCTTTCGCTGTAGTCCTTGCAAATGTTTTCCTTTCTTGGAAAATGATCTAATTCCTTTTTAAAAATGCCCAACTGATCCTGCTTCCACCACTCTCTCAGGCAGCGCATTGCAGATCCTAACTAGAGGACACTGATTTTCCACTACAGAATTTACAATAGTGATCTCCAGAAAAATAATTAGGATACATTCGAGAGTATAAGAGTAGATTTGGAGCTATGCAGCCCATAGATCACATTAGATAGATAGAATGTAAAGAATTCAGTTCAATAACATGTTTCTGCTGGAATTTCAACATTTAGTTTGTAAAATTAAACACAGCTTGAGAACATTATCAATTATAGCTGAAGCAAAATTAATCTCTAATTAAGCATATTATTTTTATTCACAATATGGTTGATCAAATTTATCTGTTGGCTGCAGCAGGGACTATGAAATCATTAAGGTCCTATCCAGCAACTGGTAATGTGAGTTTGTAATTCACATTTCATATCTTTTGTATGCTTGGTGCATGTCACTTGCCCTGAATTAGATGCCTTAATGTTGCACCATTATAGTGTGGTAATAAAATTCTGACATTACTGTTCATTTGGTAAGTAGGTGACTAGTTGGAAGAGTGCTGTGCTTTGTCCACCTTTATGTTCAATCTCAGAAGCAATGAAATACTTCTGAGATTCATTAAAACACAACGCTATAAAATTCGCCAAAATGTGACCACATTTATCTTGGCCATCTTTCAGAGACCAGGACATATTCTGGCTTTCTAAAAGACACATTAGTCATCAAACCTAACAGCTCACAATTAGCTTGGGACTTTTGGGATGCTTTTATAAAAGGAAGACTTGTACACTAGTCATACACATCAGGAAATTGAAAGCCGATATATATATATCCCTTTGGGATACAATAATCAGTAATGCTTTGCATTTGTATACAAGTGTAAATGTAAAAACAGAATGCTCCAACATGGTAAGTGCATGAGCTGAGCTTACAGCTCATCCTTTCCAGTGCAGAAGTGATGCCATCTCTATGACAACACTAGTGGTTCAAGCAGTGATGCAACATCTGATAGATGCTGTGTCAGCGTCCACTACAATGTAAGAAGATGTACCCAATGCCTTATTGGAAGGTTATGAGGTCCAGTGTTTCTGCCATGTAAGTTGCAACTTTTGCCATCACAGTCAATGATCTCAGTACTCAAGGGTGATGCCTACACTGCTGGTAGTCCTGGAATATCTGCTCCAAGGTTGATGATATTCGAGGATGTAGCTGTTGTTCTTTCTGAGCATAACATCATTCGTGCTTTCACCACTGCTCCTGTGTCAAGACACTTGCTGTTTTCTGTCACTTCATGTCAGGTTGATGTTGACCAGGCCCAGGGCCACTTCCAGTCTCCTTAATTGAAAGTCAGAAGGTATCATCCACCTGTTGCAATCACGTAGACAACACTGAGGGAGAACATTAGAATAGGCAATGGTACACTCACAACAAGCAATGAGTAAATGCATTAGAAGGTGACATGGAGGATTAGATCATTACAGTGCATTGGGACATGAAGGCCTGGAGTGGCATATGGAGGGTTAAGGAGTTGTGAGGTGTGAAGGCTTCAGTACCTTCCATTCATCATCATAAACAAGGCTCATGCTTCAGTAAATGGCAGTGGTTCTTCAGGCCTGCCTCTAGGCCTGGCAAGTCTGAATCTATTTAACCCTCAACTCCCAGAACCAAATACAAGGAAACAAGGCTTTTTAAAGGTTTACCTGATGGCCAGCCCCATATCCGTCTGTCATTGGTAGAAAAACCACAGTGGTCGCTGTGGCCATTAATAGGCACCTGAGTTGACTTCGGCATCAGAAGGCTGACCTCAACTTTACTGGCCCAGGCTTCACTGTGGGAAGTTGGGAAAATAATGAGCTTACAACCCTATCTTTTACTGATCCTATATAGCAACCTACTCCTGGAGTGAGCCATTAAATTCTGCCTGTCATTTGAAAAGTAAGTATCCAAAAGTTAAAAGTGAAAGCAATATATTTGTGAGTTCATTCACAATATAACTGTAGTGCCACCGTAAAACTGTTTACCTTTGCACTAACCTTAGAGTCACAAAGTAAATGGAAGCATTGCATTCGAGCTCAATGTGACACGTGAAACAAGCTAAACGAGACTGCCCAAGGGATATAGTATCTCTCTCCTTTGGATTCAGATTGAACCTTGGTACCTGGTTTATACTCCAAAAAGAGGGCTAGTGGAGGAATAGTTTCAGGTTTGCAATAATATTAAACTTGCCGAGTTTGAACATCTCATAAAATGTACAGTTTTGTCAATTTCAAACACAGCAACATGTCAATAATATGTTAAAATGAGAAGTGCTATCTTTAAAATACAAAATTTAATGATTTTACTCACCTATAGTTACCCAAAAATACTCCATCAGGATTAAGCATTGGTACTATTTTAAAGACCAGAACATCCCGGAGAGCCTTGGCGACTGAGTGCTGGCTGACAAGAAAATCAATAAAACCTAGAAGGAAGAGAAAAATGTGAAATTTACAAAATATTGTTAACATGGGCTCTTATCACTCTACACAGATTTCTGATTTCAGATCTTTTCTGAGATTATTGACCAATCGAGAAAGTTGTTGCTTTTCTTCAAAGTATTGACCTTGCTGTGGACTGAAATTCACTAAAAATTGATCATCCACATCAAGTTGCACAATTTCTAAATTAACAGACCCATAGCAATTCTGTCCTTGAAAGAAAAATCATGGAGCAAGAGATTTAAAATATTTTTGCTGTGCCAAGGTGCCATGGTACACTGACTAAAAACTTAATCTTCCTTGCAATTGAAATCTATCAAATTTTGAATAGTGCTGGAAAATTCCACTCATCCCTGAACCAATAAAGAATTGCTTTTAAACTAAGAAACAAGTCAACTTTCTAGTCTGTGAATGATATTAGTATTTATTGCTCTATCTTTAATACTTGGCTTCTTTCTGCATTTCCCTGTTGTGATGTTATAGCTCGTATTCTTCCTATTTATCAACAATACTGAAAATGGATATAATGCTACAGAATTATACTCTGGCTAAAATTAAACAATTAAAATTTTCAAGAGCAACTAGGGACAGGCAATAAATGCTGGCCTGTCAGCGACGCCCAGGTTCCACAAGAGATTGAAAAACAATTTAAAATGAACAGCATTTGCTATCTCGTATGGCCCTTTTTGCATGTTGCATGTTTTTAAAAATTCTTCTCACCCCTTCTAAGGTATTAAAATAACTAATTTTGCATCTGAAAAATGAAGCTGTTTGTGTTTATTTAAAATTAAATGTTGCGTAAAATTTAAAGAAAATTTTAGCTACGATAACTGATGGACTCTAGATAAACAATACACTTGTAAATTTTGAGATGGAGTGCTTTGTACAAAATTAATTTAATGTAATTTCGGGATGATGTAAGCAAAACCTTGTCACTCCATCATCTCATGCAAAATACTAAAAACACATGGGCCCGATTTTCTGAGGAGTGGCAATTTCATGCAGATTTTCTCTCTGCCCCTTCTTTCTTACAAAGGGATAGAACTCTACATTTCTGACAGGAGATTCCAATCAGGGTTTCTTCAGAAATGCGGAGCTATACTTCTGTTCTGACAGTTCTCTCAAAGCTCTGAACTGTTGGGAAAAGCAAACCACACTCCCTTTTCAAGCAGTTAGCTGCTGTATTCTGAAATGCAAAGATCCAGAACAGTTGTCAAAAGCTATGTACATAAGGTGAGAGTGAGATTAAGGTGTCAGGAGGCCAGGGTGTGAGATAGGTAAGGGGCTAGGATGGCAGGAAAGTGGGGTGCCAGCTGGGTAAGTACAAAGGAACAGGAGTAGGCCATTCAGTCGTGTGCTAGGGGAGGCTGCCAGGTGGATAGGATGCCAAGTAGGTAGGGGTAGGGGCCAAAGTGACCAGACCACAGACTGTGAAGCAGATTGTGAGAAGCAGATGAGAAATACAAAGATCAAGAAACAGAGTGGGAGAAACTGAACTCTGTGCAGCTCTCCAACAGACCTAGTGCTAATGCCCAGATTGGTTATACTGGGGATTTGTAGGACTGACAGCGGCTCACCCTCTGGTCTGTAATAATATGGAATTCCTGACCAAGAATTCCCCAAGCAGCTGACTGACTGTGTTCAAAACATGGGAGTGAGACTGGCTGATGCCTTTGAATGACTGTGGCAGTAGCCCCTGACGAATGAGAGCGCCTCTTGACTTGAGGAGGACTCGTCTCCTTAGACTCTGAGATATGGTCATATGGTTGAAGCACTTTCAGCATATTTGCTCTTGAAGCTCCTGGTGCATGGCGTAGGAGTGACATTGACATAGTACAGCGAACAGCAGCATGTCCACCCCTTGACTACTCATTATTGACAAACATGTCAGACTGCATGGTTTTGTGTCAGCACTAAAGGGAATGGCAAAACAGAACTGAGCCTGTAAGTTTTGAAATAAGCGGGAATGTACAAAAAGGCAAAGTAAGACAGAGATGCTGTGAACATCCAAGTCAGCATAAAGTAAGTGAGTGCTGAGAGAACAAGTTAAGAGTCTGGACATGCACCTTGTTCCGATGCATGACATGGGAGCTCATCCCACAGGGAAAGCGGTGGGGAAGCTGTATTGGAACGTAACGTATTGGTGAGGTGCAAAGTGCGGTACTGAAATAGTCATCTATATTATTAGTGAGTCCAAGATGTCACATAATTGTTTTTTATTTCAAAAATATACTTTATTCATAAAATATCTTGATATACATACATAGTCACCAGAGCAGTTCAGTTCTGTATAGTAGCATATGAAGCATATCCAGAAAACAAACCAAAGGCATTTTTTACTTGTACAAGACTACATTTACATACATTTGATGCACCAGGAGGGTCCAATAACTGAACGGACTCCAATTAACTTCGGCAGAAAGACTTTAGACTTTCCCCACTGCACTTTGGCAGTAGCTGCCCTAAGCTTCACTGGTCCCTCATCATGGAGCTTGGAATGTGCTGGTCGAAAACACACGGTTGAGGTCGACACCTTGCCCTGAAACACCAAGAAGTTTTGGGCAGACCAAAGAGGATCTTTCACCGAGCTGATGGTCCTCCAGGTGCAGTCAATGTTTGTCTCCGTGTGTGTCCCATGCAACAGACTGTAGAGCACAGAGTACTGCATCATGGAGCTGCTCGGGCCAAACTTTGACAAAAACCACTGCATCTTTTTCCAGGCTTCCTTTGCAAAGAAACATTCTAGCCGGAGATGTATGACAGTCTCTACCCTACCCCCACAGCCTCTTCGAGGGGACTGTGTGACAGAGAGTCTGGGTATACCTGAAGGATCTCATAGGTAGTGCCCTTCTCACCACCAGCCAAGCGATGTCTCGGTGCTTGTTGGAAAGTTCTGGTGATGAAGTATTCTACCGAATGGCTTTGACAGACTGCTGAGGGAACAACCCGACAGAATCCACCCTCTCCTTTTCCTGCAGGGTCTCGAGGGCACTATGTGCTGACCACTTCCTGATGGACTTATAGTCAAAGGTGTTTGTCTTTGCAAATTTCTCCACAAAGGACAGGTGATATGGGACAGTCCAACTACTTGGAGCGTTCCGCAGCAATGAGGCCAGATCCTTCATAACACCAGGGACAGGTAGAACCTCAGCACATAGTGACACTTGGTGTTTGCATACCGAAGGTCTACACACAGTTTGACATCACCAACACAAAGGTGGCCATCAGGATGAGGGCAGCATTGGGTACTTTCTTCACTCACTTATCCAGAGTTTTGTACATGATGTACCTGTGGACACAGACCATCTTAGACCTCCAAATGAAGTGGAAGATGACTCGAGTGACTGCAACGGCGCAGGTTGAGGAAATGGGCCAGACCTGCGCCATGTACAACGACAGAGAGAATGCTCAGACGTGATGATCAGGTTTATACCTGCAATAGAGGGAGCGGTGCTCCTAAAAGCCCAGTTTCTGCATCACCTTGACGATACGCTCCTCCCAAGATTTTGCACATGTCCTTGCCCCTCTGAACTATATTCCCAGCACCTTCAGGTAATCGTCCTGATGATGAAGGGGATAAAGGATTGGTCAGCCCAGTTCCCAAAGAACATGGCCTCACTTCTGCCTCACTTTACCTTGGCTCCCGAGGCAAGTTTCAATGGGTTGCAGATGCTTATGAGTCTGCACACAGATTGTGGATCTGAGCAGAAAACGGCGACATCGTCCATGCACAGAGAGGCTTTGACTGAAGCCTCTGCTGCCTGGAATAGTCACCCCTCTCAGGCTCACATCCTTCCTGATGGACTCAGCAAAAAGCTCTACAAAACTTATAAACAAGGCAGGAGAGAGTGGGCAGCCCTGCCCGACTCCAGACCTGATCGGGGAGCTTTCTGATTCCCACCCATTGATTGAGACTGTACTAACGATGTTGGTGTAGAGCAGTTGGATCCAATTGCAGATTCTCTCCCCAAAGTCCATTTTGGACAGTACATCCCACATGTAGGTGTGCGATATCCTGTTAAAGGCCTTCTCCTGGTCTTGGCTGATAAGGCAGGTGTCCACCCCCACTCCTGCACATAGGCGATCATATCCCTGAGGAGCACGAGGCTCTCAGAGATCGCCCTGCCCGGTACAGCACAGGTTTGGTCGGGGCGAATCACTGATCCCAGGGCAGACCTGAACCGATTGGCGATGACCTTAGACAGGATTTCATAATCCACATCAAACAGTGGAATTCGTCACTAATTTCGAATTTCCTTCCTCTCCCCCTTCTGCTTGTAGATGAGGGTGATGATATCTTTCCTCATGGGTTCATACACGCTACCTAATAGAAGCATACTGTCATACATCTCCAGCAGGTCTTGGCAGATCAATTCTTAAAGCTGAATACAACTTGACTGATAGGCCATTGCTTCCGGGACTTTTATTTTTTTCAAAGGGCTTGCAGGCCTTGGTCAGCTCATCCAGAGATAACAATTTGTCCAGCCTCTCCCCTATGCTGTCATCTCAGACCTCCGTAATAGAGGATAGGAATGACTGGGACGCCGTGCTGTCTGTGGGCTTCGTGTCACAGTCTGGCATAAAAAGATTTGCTGATCGTCAGAATGTCAAAATAAGATGACGTTACCGAGTCATCTTCTTCCTTCAGGCTATTGAGCACAAAGCTCTCCTTGTGCACCTTTTGGAAGAAGAAATGCGAATATATCTCATCCTGTTCCACGGTGCAGACCCTGGACTCTAAGATCATCTTGGAGGCCTCTGAGGCAAGAATGAGGCTTTCTAGCTCTTCACCTTCTGGACATCTTCGTAACATTGACACCCATTGTCTGGAGCAGGAGTAGGTTCTGCATGCTTTTCTGGAGTTTGTACAGTTCTTCTAGTCTCTCTCTCTCATCTTCTGAACACCCTTGAGGATAAAGAACCTCTTGATGTTCCACTTGACAGTTTCCCACCAGATGGCTGGAGATTCAAAGAGGGGCTTCACAGTTCTCTAACCTGTGTAATCCTTTTTGAGCTCCTCAATGTTGGGGCAGCGCAGTGGTTAGCACTGCTGCCTCACAGCACCAGGGACCTGGGTTCAATTCCACCCTTGGGCGACTGTCTATGTGGAGTTTGCACGTTCTCCCCGTGTCTGCATGAGTTTCCTCCCGGTGCTCCGGTTTCCTCCTGCAGTCCAAAGATGTGCAAGCTAGGTGGATTGGCTATGATAAATTGCCCATAGTGTTCAGGGATGTGTAGATTAGGTGGGTTATAGGGGAATGGGTTTGGGTGGGTGTTCTGAGGGTCAGTGTGGACTTATTGGGCCAAAGGGCCTATTTCTACTCTGCAGGGATTCCATTCTATTCTTTTCTGGGGCCCACAGTTTCACATTCAGCTTCCACATTCCCTTACCTGCCCACTAATCATTCTGTAGGTGATAGTTCGTCAGCAGGAAGCAGTGGTCAGAGAAGAATACCGGCTTGACATCTGACCGAGAACGTGGGGGACACAAACAGGAAATCTATCCTTGAGCAGACAGACACATCTGGCTGCGATCAGATGTATCCACACTGTGCTCCATCTGCAGCCGTGCTGAAGACGTCGTGCAGCTTGGCAACCTTAACCAATTCCATCAGGAATCTGGACATGGCATTTGGTTTGCTGTTAGCCTTTCTGGATCACCCAACCCCATTGATGATGCAGTTGAAGTCTCCGGCCAGAATGACTGGCCTGGACATTGCTAGTAGCAGTGGGAGCTGCTGCAGGATGGCCAGTGCTCACTCTTTACCACTGGAACATACACGTTAATTAGACTGTGGGGAGCTTTTCTGTACATAACGTCTTCTACAAGGAGGTGCCATCTCCTTAACCTCAAAGATAGTGAAGTTGTCTCCTTGCAGCAGAATACCTAGACCACAGGAACGACAATAATTTCCCCCTGACCAAATTGAAGGCCCATGGGCCCACAAGCTGGACCATTTCCTGTAGCTGCTGAGGTGTGGTATCCCACACTCCTGCAGAAACAGGAAATCTGCTTTAATGTTGGTCAGGTAAGCCAATGTGGAAATACATTTTGTAATAGACTCAACATTATGCACGTTAATACTGGCAATTTTAAAACCCATTTTGAAAGTTTATAGACCCAATGTCTGTTCACCAGCAGTCATGTCACTGGGGAACACCCTGCATGCCCGTGGTGTGAGCGAACTGTTGGGCACTCTCAGCACTTAAGTAGCCACCCTGTTCCTCCCTGAAGGACTGCCCTGCTCCAGTGTTATCGGGGCGAGAACGAAGCCAGGAAGGTCTGGTCCTGAGTCAGACAGAGAGACCATCATGCTCTGCTCCTGATTCGGAGCATCGCTGCTCCTGGTTGCCTGGAGCTGTGGTGCAGTGGGTACCCCCTGGATTTCTGATGGCTTGAGTTTGGGCTTCACCGTGCTCCTCATGACGTCTGGCATTTCCAGGTTGGGGGTTGCTCTTCTCTTCTTTCCTGTGGTACTGTGCTTTTTTTGTTGGTGGTCACCACACTGCACATCTTCATCATCAGAGGAGCTGTTGGTGTGTCCATCATGCAACTGCTTCTTTCTGTTTTGCTGTTTTGGATTGGGGGAGGTGCCTGACGTGTTTTCTTTTTCTGATTGTTTCTCATTGGTATCCACTGTCCCCCCACCTTTGCTTCCTCCTCCTCCATTGACTCTGTTCGTTCAGTTAGAAGTTGGGTCAGTTGCTGTGCCTTCGCGCTGGCTACCTTTTCCTCCTCTTTGACCTGTCCCTCCTTCTCGGTGCCTGTCAATTCAGTTTTCTTGCTAGAGGGTGGCACCTTACTGTGTTTTGGGTGCCCACAGCTCGCATTGCCATTTCCAGCCATCTGAGTGTATGTGGCACCCATCCTATCCCTGGCAGGCCTTGTACAAGTGGCCTGCTTCCAAAGACAGGTTGCAGCTCTTGGACTCTCTGCAATCCTTAGTCAGCTGGCCCTCCTGCTTGCAGTTCCTGCAGAGGGTCACTTTGCATCTGCTGCCATGTGTCCTAACCTCCAGCAGGCTGGCACACTCTAGGCTGCCTTGTGTATGTCAGGTAGCTTCGGCTCCCTCTGATCATGAAGCTGGAGAGTGGGTTGAGGGTGTTCCCACTAGCGTCCATCTTCAGGGTTACCTTGACCTTCCACTTGCTGCTCCAGACACTGAATGGGTCTACTATGTTGGTCCGGTCGATTGATGATTCTTCCTCTACCTTCTTTGCAGTCACCTTAACTGTATTATGGACCCCTGGCCTGGGGCGCGGGCACAAGCAGAGACCATAGCTCTGGTTGGCTGGTCACTGCATTGGCGCTAGGCCAAAGCCAGCATAAAGATCCTCCAATTGCAGCTCAGATTAACCAACAATCCTCTAAGTTCTGCTTGCAATCATGATCCAGCGATGGTCTTGAGGCCTTCTGATGATGATGAAGGTTCTTAGCTTGATCTGTCCTGGGAGAACCACCATCATAATCATGGTGTCTCCCCTGCCATAATGATGTGGTGAGGTTGGTGCTTGTCCAACCTCCATGGATGTACAGGGCAGACAGGCAGAGTCTGTCACAGAGTGTACTATTGACTGTTGGGGAATGCTGGCTAAGGTAGACACCCAGAGATGACACCATTGGATTACAGCTGCCAGATACACCATCTGATTTTCATCTTAGGAATTGTTACTATCTAGTTTCTCTCCACTGCCTGTGAAAATAGTAAACTGCATATAAATGAGGTCGATTAGGTTATAATGAAATGTTGATGCATGCAAAAAAGTCCCTCACTTCTCACTAGTGATATTCCCATTTGACGTTAAAACCTTGAGTGAAAAATCAAACATTTTTTCTCAAACCTGGGGATCTCATTTTCCATTCAAGTCACATTTTCCCAATTGACTTGTCATTGCCCACACTGTTCGGGGATTGGAAGAATTCTGCCCTTTGTGGTGCGTCAATTGTTAAAATTAAATCTGGGATTGAGATTAGAAATGCAGTAAGAAAGCTTGTAGTTGTCTGGTTAAAGTGTTTTATATTTGCAATGCAAAAACACAGCTGTGTCCTCAATAGACAGCAAAATGTGGATTTAGGGCGATGGCTTTTTATGTGTGGAACTGTGTCAGTTATCTTGAAAAAATTTTTGTTGTTAATTTATGACTGTTGTCTGTCACTAATTTAAATTGTATGATGTCTAGGAAATTAATGTTTTACTTGCATGTTGTGACTTTGACATTAATAGAGGTTATTGAGGTTGCTGATTATTTTTTCTACTTTTGCTTCTATGTAAATTGCCTGTAGTCAACACAAATACAGAAGGCATTATTACTCCATGACTGGATCACTTAATACATTAATTAGGGAGAATGAGAAAGGCGCTCCTGCAAACCAATACTAGTCCCCAAATTTGAAAAAGTAGCCCTCGAGAAAATCTCAAAGAAATCCCTCAAATTAAAATATTTTGCCCTTTGATGTACCTCCATTACTTACCATCAGCAGTTCACACTTAATATCCAGATAAATCTCCTCATTCCCATAAATATTCCAATGATGCCAAACCCATACTTACCTTTCACTGCTTCCACTGTTAGTTGTATGTTAATTGTAAGGCAGTGACACAAAACCATCTCCCATGACCCCAGATGCTGTGTCACATCTGGTTCCTTGACACAGGGAATTATCCCCTCTGTGGGACTCAACAGATGCAGGAATTCTCGTGCTCCACCAGTTATATGTTCTGCTCCCTCTTCCAGTATGCCAATTCTGTAATGACATCTCCTCTGCTTGCAATATATACATTATAAATAAATACAGAATTGTGTAAGGATAGACTCCAGTTCTCTCCAGACAATGTGCATTAACTGCTGATCTACTTGAATAATCATAAATAGGTATCGACTGAATTTATGCCGGGAGTTGAAATCATTGTCATGATGCCATATGTTCATCTCTAGTAAAGCTGAATGCTATGGGCTGTGTCACAGCGAATCCTGTGATGCACAAAACTATGCTCACTGCTTGCAATGCAAAATTTAAATAAATAAATATATAAAAATTGACATCAGTTCTGTCCATTACCTACTAACTTTTTAGATGTAACATTTATTTACCAGCAGCTAATCAGCTCTAATGAGCACATCACCCAACCCTATCATACCAAACGCACTAAACAGCTGAATGTCAAGAAAACCCAACATGGAAACTAGAGCAAACAAGGTGTAGAGCTGGATGAACACAGCAGGCCAAGCAGCATCAGAGGAGAGCAGGAAGGCTGACGTTTCGGGCCTAGACCCTTCTTCAGAAATTTCAGAATGATTTGGCATATCTCTGGTCTACTTACATTATACTTCTGTACTTCAAAGCTGTACCTTGTGCTGCCACGGCAACTATCAATGTAATGCTGCTGCAAGGACACTGTGCACTGAGGGACATGCAATCAGTTTATGAACTGGACCAGGCTGAATCTCTGGATTCTTCACTCACTGCCATCGCACTCACTCATTCAGAGCCTCCCAGGACGGTGCAAAATCCCGCTGTACCTCATGGCAAGAATCTCTCCAGAAAACTCAATGCAACTTGCAATTAGGCAAAACAGTCAAAGATTCAGTCCACCATATATATTCAATAAATGAGGTTGTAATAGCTAAGGAGGTCTACTATTTATGGAATTTCCATTAACTTTCCAATGGTATGCAACAAGGTAATAGCATGCTGAATGACATAAGCAAAGCAATGGAATATCTCAGGTTAGGTATTACTGAAACTATGCGTTTTCTAGTCAAACCACAACTTAAGTACTTCATCCAATTTTGGCTGCCAAGAAAAAAGTACTGGAGACATTACAGAGAATACGACAAGACCTCAGTATGAAAACTTTGAATTCAAAGGAGGTAAAGAGTTTAGCTTTATAGTCTAGAAGGAAAGCTATAGACAATTCTTAAGTTTAGAAAAGCATCAGATCCTACAACATCTAAAACGTCCTCCTTAGTGGACGGGTGAATTAGGTTTGGGCCACAACGCTATCCTCATCCACAATTAACTTGTATGAATTACCCTGCCAAAACAAAGTGGGGATTACAGTTATTTAATTTAATATAGAAATAAAAAGGTTTCAAGGTGCCTAACAGATTGCTGCTCCCAAAGTTGCATTGAACTTCTTTCAAACAACATAGAAGGCCATTAGCACAGAGGTGAAAATAGAAGAGGAATGACAAAAAGATGGCAGATTTTTCCCAGCTCATTGGTAATGGGCTGTAAGGCATGGAGACTGACAACCTGTTGTAGGATGGGAACCTGACATTGTCTTGTCACCTTGGTATATTGCCAGTGGCAGGAATCTTAGTGGAGCAACTGCCTGTTGGGTAACTGGGCCTTTGCCTCATGGATATTTTGGCTGCATCAAGTTGGCTAACTACCAAGTGGGGAAACCACCAGATAAATTCAGGCAGCCTCCTGGGGTAGCCCTTCTTAAAAAGCACTCCGTGACACATGAAGAAATCCCCTGATGGCAATGTCTGCCTCTGCACCAAAGACTGTCTCCGTTTACAACATCCCAGACCCCGAAAACTGACATTCAGGATGTTGCTGCCCACATGATGCACCATCAGCACCACTCACTGCTAGTGGTGTCACTGCTAGTGGTGTCACTGCTAGTGGTGTCACTGCTGAGACCACAAATCTGCCAGCCTTCTGATTGAGTTGGCTGATCCTCAGGCCAAGTCATCATCCTTACTTCAACGGTGGCCCCCGCAGCTGCCAATTAAATGGCTGTCAACGGCAAAATGCTACTTCAGGTCCTGGCACCTGCCAGAATGGAGCTGGCTCCCAGTTTCATCCCTGGCAGCACAACTTCCAACTCATCAGAAGAATTCAGCCAGATGCACAGAGAGCTTGGAGCTACTAGTGTGGATAACAGTAAAATATATTTGTTGTAACCAAACAACATTATTTCAGGAACATAGGGGAAAGTGAATTATGCTCAGCAGCATTTTTGAACAATATACTGGTCTAAGTCAATTATATTTATCACATTTGTCATAGACGTAAGATTATTAAAACTATTCACTAGCCTGCCACCAATCGTTCTCCTGATAAGTCAATACAAACCAAATACTAAAGCCCACGCTATTAATAAGAAACACTTTAGAATAAAGCATTAGTATTATGCAAAATAAATTCACAATCAGGAACTTAATAACATTTATTCACAATAAAACTAAAGAAAGAAGATCGGCTTTATTTTGCGGCAGTTGCAAAAAATGATTCACATTAAACAAAAGGCTATGTGGTTCACTTTCATTACTAGTAACATGTCCTTAAATTTTCAATATTGATCACAGTCATTGGTGGCAGTTTTATTGTTTATCAGAGTGTCACATAAACATAGCCATCACAATATCACCCCGATGGAGACAAAGCTACTCACAGCATGCTGTAAATTTCTTTCACAGCTGAGCAGATTAATTGCCATACCAATTAAACTAATATAATGAGAAGTGTTGTACACAAAGGCCATTTCAAAATGTGCCATGGGTCAGGAAGGTGAGAACAAACATATCTTCCAATTAACGAGAGCCAAATCTGTTTTTTTTTATTCTCAAAGAACTAGACAGGAAGAACTAAATACATAAAGTCTTCATTAGAAGGTAATTATGTTTTCGAGTATACAGTGACAAGATGCCAAATGACTGTAATGATACTTACTGATCTGGACAGAGTCAGAGAGTTGTATAAACATACACATTTGAAACACTACATTGGAATTATTTGTTGCTTGAAATAATTGACCATCTGCTGCCTAAAGTAGGAACTGTACAACATACAAAATGAAATTACATGCATTGGTATTTTAATGCTCTGGACATTTCAACGTATAGTCACAACTTTCATCCTATTTAGGATGCCTTTCTTTCTTGTCAACCACAGATTCCTCTCACTGCTGTTGACAGGACCCTCAATCGTGTCAAACCCATTTCCTGCATTTCTGTATTAATTTTAATTTTCATTCTTCTAATAATTAATACATACCAGTAGGTCATGAATATCCTCTGGATCTTTCACTGGAAAAGTATGTATTTGCATCTTGAGACTTTTGTGTGATTTCAGACAAACTTTTTGTGAATCGTGCAGATTTGGTTACAAAACAGGCATTGGCAGAGCTCCAATTACCTCTACTTTAATTAATTGTACACTGGCCTTGGCATCCTACACTATTCCAATGAAGCTCAACAAGAGCTCAAAGAGTATTACCTCTTTTCTCATTTAGACATTCAATAGCATTTTGGACTCAACTTGAGTACAACAGTCTCAGACTATGGCCTTTGCTCCCATTTTGTTTTGAACTTTTTGGTTTGTTTTTGGAAGACAGCTATTGGTAATGATTCTGTTTCCCTATTTTCAACTCCCCTAAGCAGTTCTTGTATTGGTTTATTCAGTCTATTATCTTTTTCTAACTTAATCAGAGAAACGTAGAATGGTTACAGCACACAAAGAGCTCTTTAATGCTTCATTTTCATACTGGCTATCAGCAAGAGCCAATTAGCTGGAACCACTTCCTGCCTTCTCCTCATAGCCTGCAATTATTTTCTCCATATAAATATCCAATTCCCTTTGAAAACCACAATTGAATCTGCTTCCATTGCTCTCACAGGCAATCCGTTCGAGATCTTATGTACTTGTTATAAAAGGCTTTTCAGCCTGTCATGTTGCTATTTTTTTGCTAATCACCAGAAATCTGATTTTCTACCAAATTTTCTTTCACCTTTTCTATTTTAAAAAGAACAACCCCAACTTTGCTGATCTACCCTCATCACTGACGTTTACCATTCCCAGAACCTCACCCATTAATCTGTACTACAGCCTCCCTAAAGTGTGATGGTAAAAACTGGGCACAATTGAAGTTGAATGTGTATCTTATAAAGGTTCACCATCACATTTTTGCTTTTGTATTCTATGGCTTTATTTATAAAGTCCGGGATCATATATGTTTTATTAACAGCTATCAAACCTGTTCTGCCACTATTAATGATTTGTCCACATATACACTTAAGTTCCTCTGTTCATGCATCCCCTTTAAAATTTATTTCATATTGTCTTTCATTGTTCTTCCTACCAAAGAACACAAGAACATGAGAACCGGGAGCAATTCAGTCCTCAAACACTTTTTTGCATTAGAATTGGCTCCTGTCTGCCCATTTAACAGACCTGTCTGTGTTCTCTTGAAGTCTATCACTAACCTTTTCACAATTCACAATATTACAAGTTCGTATTCACTGCAAATTTTTAAATTGTGCCTTGTTCACCAAAATTGAAGTTTTTGCAACAAGTCATGTGGTCCTAATCCTGACCCCTAGGAAATGTTCCGCCACTCTGAAGAACAACTGGTCATACACTACTCTTTACTTTTGTCACTCACTGAATTTAGATTCCTCGCAACCACGGTCCATTTTGTTTAATTGCCGTCAGCTTGGCTGGTATTTCATGAAATGTCCTTTGTAAGTCCATATATACATCAACCACATTACCCTATCAATCTGCTCTGCAACCTCATCAAAAACACCACCAAAATAATTAAACACAATTTGCCCTGAATGAACCTATGCTGGCTTTCCTTAATCAAAATACATTTGTCCAAATGACTACTAATGTTATTCAAGATATTGTTTCAAAAAGCTTTTTTCCGTGCATGCGGTTAAACTGATCGGTCTGTAACTGTTGATTTATCCCTACATTCTTTCTTGTAGAATGGTGTAACATTTGTAATTTTCCAGTTCTCTGGCACGATCCCTCAATGTCATGAGAACTGGAAAATTACGGAGTACTTTAATCACTTTCACTCTTACTTAGTATCTTCTGATGCATCTGATTCAATCCTGATGACTTGTCAACTTTAATTACAGCCAGCCTTTCTAATAATTCCGTTTTTGTTGATTAAGTTAAACGATCACTTGTCCAAATTCTCAACAATACAGGGAAACTTCTTGGAAAAAAAGGAGAATGAAGACATGCACATGATTGACATGCCTTTCCAGATGCCTAGTCTGTGCATAGCACAAAATGTTTAGGTCAAACATTCCACTGAGACAATCCACTATTCCTGCAGCACTCTCTTTGTGCTGTTATTTTATTTCAAATGTGCTGTTGGACCACCTGCTGTCCTTGCAATACCATCTTTCCTCTTCGGCTTTAACTTTGCTCTCTCCAATGCTTTCAGATCCTAACATTTCTTTTAGTGCTCTCCCCTTCATTCACTTATCACAGATTTACACTTTTGTTCTAGCCCCTCTTCCTCTTTTCCCTTGCCTCTGTACTTCTCAAATTTGTCTAACTTGTTCCAGTTTTAATGAAAGTCGATCAACCTGAAAAGTTAAAGATGTTTCCGTGCAGAAGATGCTGCCAGATATGCTGTGTATTTCCAGAATTTTCTATGCTTATTGCATTAATATATTTTCTTCATGGTGCTTTGATCTTGAGAACTGCAGAGATAGCGGCCTACAGTGGGAACAGTACAACTTGTTTCACAAGATATTTTGCAACTCCTGTTAATATAAAGATGGAAAAGCATAAAAGTTCATAAATTTAACACAAAATGATAAATGGACCAAAGGAACAAGAGATCAGGTGGAGACCTAATTTGAAAGAGAAGTATGAATCAGTTTGAATAACATTTTTTAAAAACTGATAATAATACAGAAAAATAAGAAGGCACAGAAATACAGAAAGTGAAACCACAAAATACACCTACAAATTCACAAATGAACCAAATATTATAAACAAGGCGATTGAAGAAGTTTCATGCATGTTCTCATCATTAATATGCAAATATATATGAAACATTTCAATGTCATGCATTAAAGGCATAGCTAAGGAAATTCTCCTCAGGCAATAGTTTTCATTATTGCTGATCATCAAAGGTCATTGAACATCATAGTCATCAACAGACATGGTGCCCTTACTACAGTATAGAGTTAAATTGGCATCTAATACGATGCTTGTGCAAGACTTTTGCTCAGAGACTTACATGTAACCTTTTAGACAAAAACTGCAAATCTGAAAAGGGTGGATGGTGCTTGAAATACACAGGAGATCAAATAACATTTCTGGAATAAGAAGAAATAAATGATGGTTTGAGTATGAACTTCTTTAGAACTGAAGACTAGACTTGGGTATTTTTACGATTCCTACTCAGCAGAAATTACTTTCTAATGTCCCAAAATATTGGAGAAAGACTTGCTGACAATCGAGGCATCCAAATGAATTAGCTGGTAAACTCTTTCAATATGTAAATCAGGGTCCTATGATACACGTAGAAACTTGATTATCATTTTACCATGGTACCAGATGGATTGTGCATGTACGAATTCTGTACAAATATAGTCACCAGTCAAGAAAATTAGTAGCTTAGAAAATAACTTTGAAATTACTACCACAACAAGCAGGAGCAATCCACAAGAATCCACAAAAACAATCTGGACTGTTGCCAATGAAATTGGTTGGGCAGATTGTCTAACGAACACCCTCTGTCATCCACTTTGCTCCCAGTTCAATCAAAATTCAATTTTAAAGCTGACGGGCACAAATTTATTTGCTTTTTCGGCATATTTCCAAAGTATAGTTGGAGCAAGGAAATTTCTCATGTGGTGAGAAATCATGCAGTTTGCACCAATTTTCCATCATAAAATTCCCTGGTACCTCCATTGATGTACCAGGGAGGACTGACATTTGCATACAAATGTCAAACTGCAAGTATCTTTGCAGCTAAATCTAGATTTAACTAGAAGGATAATTATACGGTATGATTGCCATCAGTTGAGACAGTGGAGCTGAAGAACATCTAAGTCTAAACGTTCTGAAGAAATTTGTTTGTACTACAGCAAGAATACAACTTTTGTTATTATTTTTGTTGCTACTCGACATAGATCAGGATTTAATTCTTATTATTTCTTGGAGGGTAAGATTACCAGCAGAACTCTACTCACAAGAAGACTTGAATATAATTTAAGGAGTTTTTAAATTCAGTTATGTAACGTGGGAATTGCTGGGTAAGCCAACATTTATTGCCCACCCTTAATTACTCTTAAGAAGGTGATGGTAAGATGTTTGCTTGAACCACTGCAGTGCACATGGTGTGGGCATATGTACAGTGCTGTTGACATGAGGAGTTCCGGGATTGGGACAATGAAGGAATGGCGATATAGTTCCAAGTCAGGATGGTATGTGGCTTTGAAGTAAGTTTGTAGGTGATGGTGTTCCCATGTATCTGCTACCCCTGTCCTTTGAGATAGTAGTGGTTATGGGTTTGGGAGGTGTGGTCACAGAAGCCATAGTGAATTGTTGTAATGTATTTTGTATTTGGTACAGGCTGCACCAGTGCATTGGTGGTGATGGGGGTGAATGTTGAAGAGGTCTGATGAGGTACCAGTTATGTTGGGTGTTTTGTTCTGGATGGTGCCAAGACTCTTTTGATTGATGTTGGTGCTGCATTCATTCAGGCAAGTGCTCCATCATACTTATGAATGGTGAATAGGCATTGACAAATAAGCAGGTGAGTTACTCACCACTGTATTCCAAGTATTTATATGGCCAGTCCAGTTCTGTTTCTGGTCAATAGTATTGAGCAGGATGTGTATAGTGGGGATTCAGTATCAATAATGCTAAAGGCCAGATAGTTAAGTCTCTTTTAGGACTGAGGAGAGTGAAAACAACCTCTCCTAGTGGATAGTTCTGCCACAGCCTGGGTGGTTAACTGGGTCTAAAAGTTACTCTGGTTTAAATCAGTATCCTAAACCAGCTGAGGCAGAGTATGAAAAAAGGCCTCTGTGCAATTAGCACAGACTACAACCTGCAGAGAGTGGAGTGTGTCAGTTTGGAAAGTGTGGGACTTAGATCAAGGTGGGGAGGGAGTTTTACTTGCTGCTGTTTTGCTTTCCTAACTACTTTCATGGATTAGTGCAGGCAGGAGCAGTTGTAGAGCATAAGAATACAAGAAATAGGAGCAGGATTCAGTTATTCATCCTATCAAGTCTTCCCCACCATGCTATAAGATCATGACTAATCTGGCCCAGGCCTCAATTCCTCTTTGGTACCCACTCCTCAAAGCCTCAACTCTTCAATGTTTCAAGAATCCATCTATCTCCACTTTAAATATGCTCAGTGATCTAGCCTCCACTGCTCTCTGGGGTGGAGAATTCCAGATATTCACTACGTTCTGGGAGAAGAAATTCATTCACATCTCAGTTTTAAATGAATGTCCCCTTATTCTACAAGTATGTCCCCTGGTTTGAGATTGCCCCACTGGTGGAAGCAACTTCTGAACATTGAACTTGTCAAGCCACCTCAGAATCTTAAACAACAACAGAAATTGCTGGAGAAACTCAGCAGGTTTGGCAGCATCTGTGGAGACAGAAACAGAGTAATGTTTCGAGCCTAGTGACCCTTTTTCAGAACTGCTTCTGGAATCTTGTATGTTTCAGTAAGATCACCTCTCAATCTTCCAAACTCTGAAGAATAAAGGTACAACCTGTTTAGCCATTCTTGAGGAGTCAACCCCTTCATCCCAGGAATCAGCCTAGTGAATTTGTTTTGAACTGCCTCCAATATCAGTATATCTTTCTTGAATATAGGACCAAAGTCTACACTGTATTCCGGGTGTGACTTCACAAGGTCACTGACCCTATACTGTTGAGGTAAGACTTACATATTTTTAAATACCAGCCCTCCAGCAATAAAAGCTGGAGTTCCATTTGCCTTCTTAATTACTTATTGCACCTGCACACTAACATTGGTCTTTGTGCACACAAATGACAAAGAGTATCCTCAATGTTAAGACGGAACTTCGTTTCCATCAGCAATTTGCCCACCAATACTGCCATGGATAGATGCATGTGCCATAAGTAGATTGGTGAAGTTGAGGTCAAATAGATTTTTTAATCTTGCTAGATCCGCCTCCACTGCCACAAGCCTAGTAAAGCAGCTATGTTCTTTCAACCTTGACCAGCTCAATCTGGAGTAGTACTACCAAGCCCACCTTGGTGACAGACATTGAAGTCCTCCAAAGAGTTCATTCTGTGCCATTTCACTTGTGCCTGTGCCTGAATCACCCTCAATACATTTGCCAGTGGTATTCAACATGAGAGTCAAGTTAATTAGCGTACCTAAAAAAAAAGTTGGTAGAAAAAACAGCCCTTGTGTTCAGATTGGGGAGTGGGGCCACGATGCTCAGGTCAGGGCTAGGGCCTCCTATGCTTAGGTAGGCGGCAGGACCAGCTTGCTCAGAGTGGGGGTAGGCCATTGCATTCAGGTAGGGTGTAGGACCCACACCCAGGCCAAGAACAGCACCCACTTCAATGATTTCAGTTCCAGGTGAAGGTATCAATCAATCTTGGTTTTTTTTAGTTGGGAGTTGCTGCAGATTTCAACTAAACAATCTCCAGTGATGAACCTCAGTGTTTCCTTGAACCATACTTTCCCTTTGCTAGGTTCCTCAATTGGGCACTGAATGACAATGAATTAGCATACCTGAAGGCCACTACCAAATCTGAGAAATGGTCTTTGCAGATTTGATCAGAGGGAGGTAGGAGGACAGTGGAATCTCCAGTCTGCATCTTCCTGCCTGTTTACATGCACCAACCTCCAGACTCACAGAGATAAGAGGGCTTTAAAAAGCATCATGAATGAAAAGAGGAGAGAAATAAAAAAATAATGATTGGAAAACTGATCAATTTCATCATACATTTAAGTTTTCCTCTTTCTAATCAAATCTAAGGGTAAAATATTCTTTAGCAAGGTAAAGGTTAATATTAAATGAATTTTCACAGGTTAGTATTTAACTTTCTCTATCGACATGGATCAGAAAATCATCGATTGTTGGGCATTATAGAGGTAACTTTCTAATAACTGCAGTGGAGGTTGCTCACAGCATTATTTTCAGAATATCAGCAGAAAGATGCCACAATTGTTAAGAACCACATCCAGCTTTCGTCTAATAATAATTCTAAATTCTAGTGCTGTGTCAGCCAAAAATTAATAATTTATAACTATATTTGTGAAAAAGATATGTTTTGTCAAAACTTTTCATCTTGGACTCATCAGGACAAATCACAACAAAAATCAATGTAAAAGAAAACAACATTTTTGCTGTATGACATGAGAGACATTGGTTGGGCATGTTCTGAGTCTAGGAGACACTGTGGAAGTGAAATTCATGAAGTGCAGTTGTGTAAAAGGCAGATTTTCAAATCCTTTACAAAATTTTCATTTTCCCAATGGAAGAGACAATCAGGCAATGTAAAAAAGGGTATGAGCTGATTAGACCAGCCAGTGGAAACCCTTAAGAAAGAAAGGGATGGCCTTTCTAGTGATGGGAATGAGATGGTCAATCATTCACGACTATGTGCATTTCATTGCACTAAGAATGAGATCTGAAAATCTAGTGCTTAAGCTCCCCTATCATTGATGTTGGAATGAATGAATTACACCATTCCATTGCATCTTGTTCAGTTCCTGAGCTTCTGCTGGATGCACCTCCTTGAAGGATCTATTAATGGGATGGTGTCATGACCACGGGCCATAACCCAGAATCACAACCACTTTTAATTCTAAATATGTGTGTTTTTTTTAAAAAGGAGATACAGCCAAAAAAGAATGTGGATGTAAAGTCAGTCTGGAGAGGAACTTTGAAATGTCACACCAGTACAGAGTCAGGGAAAGGTTTTGGGGCAGATTTGTAGCTCGGGTTGTGGGTGTTGAGGTTGTTGAGGTTGGTTGGCTGGCCGAGCTGGTTTCTTGTTTCGCAGACGTTTCGTTACCATGCTTGGTAACATCCTCAGTGCAGCCTCCAATGAAGCGTCGGTGTGTTTTCCTGCCTGGTTTTTAAACCCTGGGGTCCATTGAGATGGATTGCCTCACTTCCGATTTTCCTTCGTAGTGGAATGTATATGGGGTCGAGTTCAATGTGTTTATTAATAGCATGCTTCGTGGAGTGCCATGCTTCTAGGAATTCTCGTGCCTGTCTCTGCCTAGCCTGTCCCAGGATCTTGGTGTTGTCCCAGTCAAAGTGATGGTTCTCCTCGTCCATGTGGATTGAGATGAGTGAGTATTAGTCGTGTCTTTTTGTAGCCTGTGTGTGCGGCTTTTCGGCTTTTGTGAGGAGACACACAAACTTATAAACAGCACCCTCACCAGAATAAAATTCACCAGAGAGGAGGAGAAGAACAAACGGCTCCCATTCCTGGACGTCAGACGTCATGGTAGAGCGCAAGACAAATGGGGAACTGCAAAAGAAAGTACACCGAAAAGCCACACACACAGACCAGGTACTGAACTTCAACAGTAACCATCCCAGCACACACAAACAAAGCTGCGTGCGAACACTATTTAAAAGGGCAACAACACACTGCAGTAACACGGAACTATGCCAAGAGGAAGAAGAATACCTCTTCCAGGTTTTCAAGGATAATGGATATCCAAAGAATTGGGTCAGAAGATACCTACACGAATAGCATCAGAAAGATACTACACACCTTGACACACTCATCACACTACCCTTCGGAACTCACGACAAGACTCCTACGACCGCTGGGCATCAGAGTGGCACTCAAGCCCACGTTAACCCTATGACAACTGCTCACCCGAAGCAAGGACCCACTCCCTGCCATGGACAGGACCAATGTCATCTGCAAGATCCCCTGCAGAGACTGCGAGAAACACTACATTGGACAAACAGGAAGGAAACTAACAACAAGAGTACATGAACACCAACTGGCTACAAAAAGACACGACCAATACTCACTCATCTCAATCCACATGGACAAAGAGAACCACCACTTCGACTGGGACAACACCAAGATCCTGGGACAGGCTAGGCAGAGACAGGCACGAGAATTCCTAGAAGCATGGCACTCCACGAAGCATGCTATTAATAAACACATTGAACTCGACCCCATATACATTCCACTACGAAGGAAAACTGGAAGTGAGGCAATCCATTTCAACAGACCCCAGAGTTTAAAAACCAGGCAGGAAAACACACCGACGCTTCATCGGAGGCTGCACTGAGGATGTTACCAAGCATGGTAACGAAATGTTTGCGAAACAAGAAACCAGCTCGGCGAGCAAACCAACCTCAACAACCTCAAAGAGTCAGGGAAACTTCAAACGAAAAGACTAAAAAGGTAAATATATCAGGAGACTGACTACCCAAACCTCTCTCTGCAAGAGGCCATTTTTTGCTGACTTGTTTGCATTTTACTCTTCCAGGGATATACAAAAATGGGGTTGAAAGCAAGCTTCAAAGCTCGTCTGTCTGTTAGTCCTAGTGCGTGGACTGTTATGCTGTGAAGATCACAGCTTTGAGAACAGCCATTAAACACCCCTGCACTGTAGGTAAAGAAAGGTAAAAAACTTTCTCACTTAGTGTTTCCACAGAGCCACAGCAGGGAAAGGAAAATTTTAATAAACCTGTACCAATATCAATGCCACTGGTAATATCCACTGTAACAGCCACAGTGTTTTACTAAGAGAACAGGGTATGTTCACTGATGTTAGATTCTATCCACAACTCCTCAGATAATGTAGTGCAATTCCACATGCAACACAACCTGGACAAATTCAGGTTCGAGCTGATTAAGTGGCAAGCTCCACATATTTCAACTGATGACAATCTCAAAAAACATTCTAACCATTTTCCCATCACATTCAAAATCAATACCACCACCAAATCCCCAGCAATAAATATCCTGAGGGTTGCTATTGATCAGAACATTAACAAGAGCAGCTATTGTGGATTACAACAATGGGTCAGAGGCTAGATTTTCTGTGGCAAGTGACTCACCTCCTAACTTTCCTGTGGAGGCTAAGAGACATTATCCACTAGCTGCTTCAGGCTGAAGGTGGCTACAATTGTTTCCCTTGTCTTTGCTCTGAAGTGCTGGGCTGTGTCACTATTGAAGAGGGGCATATTTGTGGAGCCTCCTCTGCCAGTTGATTATTGAATTGTTCACCACCATTCATTACTGGATGTGGTAGCACTGCACAGCCTTGATTCAATCTATTGATTGCAGAATGGCTTAACTCTGTCAATCACATGCTGCTTCCTCTGTTTGGCCTGTATGTCCTGAATCTATCCCATTAGACAAGGTGGTATTGTCACACAGCACAAAGGATCATGTCTTCAATGTGAAAATGGAACTTCATCTCCACAAGGACAACACAGAGTCATAGAGTTAAACAGCATGGAAACAGACCTTTCGGTCCAACTCGTCCATGTGAACCAGATATCCTAAACTGATCTGGTCCCATTTGCAACATGGTGGTCATTCCAATCAATACTGTCATAGACAACTGCATCTGTGAAAGGCAGATTAGTGAGGATGAAGTCAATTAGATTTTTTCCTCTTGTTGAT
Organism: Rhincodon typus; assembly: GCF_021869965.1. Taxonomy (NCBI): domain Eukaryota; kingdom Metazoa; phylum Chordata; class Chondrichthyes; order Orectolobiformes; family Rhincodontidae; genus Rhincodon; species Rhincodon typus. The sequence continues at coordinate 41,850,399 of NC_063341.1, forward strand.
TATCACACCGCCTGCTGCAGATCTAGTCTGGTAGATTTGAGCTTCACATTCCAGCCAGCTAATTCAGATGTGATGCTACAGACACTCAAGTATTAAATACGGAAGTTCCTTACCAGAGTACATTGTTAGATGTGGTGCAAATTACATGGTCTGCTGTGCACTGAATCATGTCAACCTTGCTTGAATGTTGACATTCTGTTATTTGGTAACTTCAGGTCTTCTTCTAAATGGTGTTCAACATGGAGGAGCACAAATTCATCAATTGAGGGATGGCAGTAGACGGAAATCAACAGGAGGCTTCCTCACCATGACATTAGACATCATGGGGCTGGGAATCCTGTGGTCACTTCCTCCCAACTGTATATCACTATGCCACTGCGCCATCTGTTGCTTTGTTCTACTGTTCACACAAAGCGCATGCCAGAACAGTGTTAGAGGGGTCTGAGGCATTGGCTATAAGATTTTATTCAGTGAGAATGATTACGTCAGGCTAGTGCTTGACCAGTCTGTGGAACAGTTCTCTCAGTTTTCGTTAAGCCATTCCAAAGAGTATTTAAATCCAAACCATTTTTTTTTGGTCATTCATTAACCAGACCAATTTTTATAGCAATCTGATACTTCATCATCATCATGCATGAGACTAACTTTTTTATGATGGAATTTTTAAAAGTAATTTCTTGTATTTAAATAATTTAGCTGCCGTGGTGGGTTTCTGGATTACTGATCCAGTAGCTTTGTCTATTCTAGTATTCCTGATCTCTCAGAGATTATATAATAATTGATGAAAAAAAAGGAAAATTCACAATGCAGAATTTGGATTTCATTTTGACTTTAAGCAGGGAATGTTACAGGGTCAAATATCTTCAATTTGAAATGTGTTTCGTTGTACTGGATCTGGGTGCGTGAGAACAGATTTTGTTTCGACTTTCTAGCACAAATGTTGAAATTCTAAAAATGCCAAAATACTTCACTGTATCATGTAAAAAACAGATAAATGTACTTGAGCCAGCAATTAAAGGGAATCTGTTTAGACACCAACAATATACAATGTTACATATTCACAAAATGGATAAAGGATATGTTAAAAGGTTAGCGAGTCAGAACTTCTGGAAGAATGTTGAGTGTTGCTAAGGAGGAACGTGAATTAAAATTCTCTGAACAAAACTGAAACTATTTTGTTCTTCACACCTTTTACTTTGTTAAACTAAAAATATCAGGAACGTTAATGATCCAATCGATAAAGAGGTTCATCAGAATCCTAGTTATGTATCTCAAATGTGAATAAGGAACATTACAGAGAAATGACAATTGTGATTATAATAGTAAGTGCAGATTACTACAAGATTACAAAACAAAGAGCATGAGGTGGATCAGACAGCAAACTATCTTCCAGTACTTTAGAAATACCAGCAAACATACTCTTGATAACTCTATACGTACTCACTGAATGCTTATATATGCATACATGTATTATATTAGAAATGGTCATAAGCAAAAATTGATTCACAACATAGTGGTCATGGTCATCAGGTACTTGTTTTAAGCAATAGACTTTTATCCCAGAATCACTTTCAGCCACAGCCCTGAGTAATGGATGAAAGTCTTCTGCCTTTGGAACTGTGAATTAAAATAGTCAAAATAACTTGAATTTAACTTCTGATGGTCCATTACACAAAATTGCCTAGAACTTGGCACAAACAGAAAACAATTTTGTCATTCCTTTCTGAGGTTCTTACATAAGAAAATTAGAAATGGAATATTGCCACAGCTTGAGTTCCTCTCATTTTTAAGACTCTCTATGCCCTTTATACTACCATCTCTCAGATCCTCCGGCCTCAGTGGGGCTTGATTCAATGTCTAAAGACAAGGTTGGCTTCTGTTTACAGAACTTGCACACAATAATTTGCCTACTAGTGTAAGAAAACTTAGCATAAGGCTCCATTACCTGCAATTCACCTCTGGTTTCTCTCATTCTTGAGGATTTAAGGAAATCCTCTTGCATTGCAAAATGGCTTCAGTTGAAATATCATGGATCTCTGTCTCATTCCCAATTACCTTACAATCAGAAGTTGTGTTGTTTGGCTATAAAGATGGCAATGGGACAACTTATTTTTCCTTTAAGATATATTATTGATAAATATCAAGAATTCAAATGGGTACAGACCAATATGGAAAATCATGAGCCAACTTAAAACTCTCAATAGGTAAATCCACAATGAAGCTATGTATCAGGAGCACAATTTGTAATATCCACTTCATAGAATCCTGATCTAAAATTAATAATGTTTCACAGTAATTTAAGTTTTGTGAAAAGAAAAGCAACATATTAAGACAGATATTAAAACACTTAAAGGCTGAGCTTTGATGTGTGAAGTGGCATTTTCTTGACTTTCCTCATGTTCTAACATTTGTTACCAAAGTCTAATAAACTCATTAAGGGTTTAATCTGGATGCTATAATTTGACCTTGTTGTACTGAGAATGTGATATAATAAATGCCTGCCCTTGAAAAGGCCACAAAGCAATTGCAATTTCCATCAATTTGCCTTATGAGACTAAAGGGTAATTTCAATTAAATCAATCTTGGAAACCATGCTAGATGAGCACTTAATTAGCTCTGAAGGAAAATTATTACACTAAAGAGATTCTGTCACAATCTTTTGTCTGTGCATGTACTGCCACTCCTCACTATCAGCCCTGTAAGGGAAAGAAGTTACAAGTAGCATACTGGTATCTCTATAGCTATTACTTTCTCTTTATTAAACAAGATGGAAAATTTCTGGAAAAAGATGAACATAGTTGTAAATGCAAATTTGTCCATCAATAAATTAAGATTCAGCAGCTGTGTACATTACTTTTTTGAATCTTTTGCAGTTTTTCTATTTAGTTTCACACATGTAAGTTGGTCAATTGTAGTCACTTAACAGTGACAGCACTTCAGAAGATATGTCAACATATTATTCAGGAGAGTTATCCCAGAAACAATCAAAATACATACACTATCAGAGATAGATATCAGAAATGATGATACACAATCAAAGCTGTGAATTCATTCTGACTGCACAACAAATAACCAAAATTAATTTGGCTGGACTAAGAAAACCAGGAGAGTTCCTACCAATTCCACAAAAATTTCCAACCTGTTGCCTGCTCATGGGCAAGCACCCGACTTAAAAATTATATGAGGTTTTTGTGTTCTCAGTAGTAGTACAACACCAGCAGAATCAACTGTAACAAATCACAGCCCTTTTAACATTCTGCTTGATTTTCTTTGAAGTCAGTTAAAAAAGGAAAATTTAACTGGGTTTATAAATTTTTTTATTACTTGGATTCTACAACTTCCTTAGACAAACTTTGTCCCATTCTTTAACACAATCCATTAGCACAACATTCAAAGACACACAACAATGAAAACAAACATCCAGGTCAATGTCCACAACAACAGGGCAGACATGAACCAGGGTTGCTTTTCAGTGTTTCCACTAGTGATGGAGGTATTACTATTTTGATAATGGCATAGTGTGGCTAACTACGCTGTTTAACCTAGCAAACTTCTTTCTGGTACTTTAGAAAGCATTCTAAGATGAGTGGCCAGAAGACCTATCTTTATTAAATTTGCTTGTAATATTACAACTGAGGTCCTATTGGTTAGATATTGCATGCCATGCACATTTCATTCATTCCTCCTGGCACTGAACCAGATGAAACAGGCATCCTTATAAAGACTGCTGGAGGCTGTTCAGCAAACAATCAAAATTAATTTTGTGGGATTAAAAGAACCAGGGGTGTCCCCAGTATGTCCACAAAAAAACTCTTACCTATTGCCTTCTCATGAGCAAGGAACCTCATTGCAAATTCAACTTCAGTATTATATAAATGATGAGGAATCCTTTTTAAAATTATTTTATCTCATGTGTTCTTTATTAATCCAAAATTCAGACTATAGTTTTAAAATAGAAAATAAGAATTACTTTCAGTAATGTTAAATAACCACTATGATGTTTTGTTTAATCAGGGTCTAGGTTGAGAGTTAGAATACAATACTAACCCTGGCACACAAACGATGCAGGTGATTCCCCAGGGTGTACGCGGGCTGTGATGAAAACAATCTTTTGTTCTACTCCTGGATTGAGATTTACTAGAGAAAAAGGGAAATGAACAAAAATCAACAATCAAACAAATTGTAAAGGTACCTGTCTATAATACTTACAATAAAGATTCTCATTAATAATCTTAGCTATCAAGTGATTTTGTATAAGAGTTAATGCACCACCATTGTCAAAATGTTACAATTGCAAATTAAGTAGGAGCAATAAAATAAAATTATCATGAAAAACAAATTTTATTTATACTTAATTTTATGGATATTTTGTTTGAACATCAGAAGAGTATTTGAAAATTGTGTTGATAGCAAATATTAAAAAAATAATTGCATGCTGATTTCATTCTATTCGACTGCTGGCAGCATTATATCAGGCAATGAATGCATATACTGAATGAAGGTATTGAAATCTTGCAGTAAAACATCCCAAATTGCCAATTATATTGTTAACCCTTTTCGTTAAGGTATCTAGGAAACCCACAATTAAATTAATTTCTGAAGACATAAACTTAATTCCCATTAGGTTCCACTTTAAACCCATGCGGCTAAATTCTGTATTATGGCGCAAAGGGAAAACATATTTTAGGTTATGGAAAGGAAAGAAAAACTTCAGTATTAAAATAGTTTATTTTAAATTATTATTTGGTTTGTTTCTTAAACAGTCATATAGCTATTATTTGAAATTCAGGCATGTTTGCCAAAAATGAAAACAGTATCCTTGTTTCTAAAATTTCTTAGCTCCATGGAGGAGGAGTGAATCATATATATTTACATTAATTTCTTCATTTAAATCTAATGAATGCAGTTGCATCAAGTCTGAACATTTGTCCTCCAAGAAAGATAAACATAAATGGCATGGTATAAATGAACCAAAAAACTTTTTCATTAACAACATTGTAATAGGCTATTCAGAGCAACGACCATTTTAATGTATTTCTACATAAATGATCCTCATGGAAAATTCATAAACAACTGAATTTCCTTACATTCTAAAGCGTTAAATTGCATTGTAGATAACATCATCAAGCTCTCAACCTACCTCTGGTATATTTTTCAAATAAATGCATATAAAGTATTCAAACCGTTGGATCAAATTCAATTAGCCTTTCATCTTTGACTATTCCAAAAGGTAATTTCATTCATTGATCATATGTTACTACTGGAGACCTCCAATGAAAAACAGCACAGTTCAAAAAATTGATGTTTACACTGCTTTAACCCTAACTCCAGTTCACAATCCTTTCACATACAGCTTAATGACAAAAGTAGAAAATCCACTTTTTTGGAGAAGTAATACAAAAGCACTTAGCACTATGTAGAACTAGCTTTATTCAGTTCTTAATAATTCATGCAATAATAGTAAAGTATTTAAAACTACAAACATCAAATCTCAAATTTTAATCTACATCAAGAATCAGGGAAGACTTTTCTCATTCATTCATGGTATGTCAGCATCACTGGCTGGGGCATTTATTGCCCATCCATAGTTACCCTTCAGAAGATGGTGGTAAGCTGACTTCTTGATCTGCTGCAAGCAATTTTGTGTAGACACACCAACAGAGCTGCTGAGGAGGAACTTCTAAGAGTTTAACTTGGCAACAATGAGGAAGCGGCAATATATTTCCAAGTCAGAAAGATGAATGGCTTGCAGGTGGTGTTGTTCGCATGTATCTGCTACCTTTGTCTTTTTAGGTGGTAATAGTTTGGATTTGGAAAGTGCTGCCTGAAGAACCTTGGTGAATTTCTTAAATCCATCTTGTGGATGGTACACACTGCTGCCACTGTATGTCAGTGGTGGAAGGAGTAAATGTTTAGTGGATGCTGTGCCAAACAAACGGGCTGATTTCTCTTGTGTGGTGTCAAGCTTCTTGAGTGTTGTTGGGCTGCACTCATCCAGGCAAGTGTGTAGTATTCCATGGCACTCCTCACTTGTGCCTTGTGGATGGTGGACAGCATTTGTGAAATCTGGGTAGATGAAGTCAGGAACCGAATGCACAGCAAATCCTTAAGCCAAAAGAAAAAGAGGATTGGACGATCCGACTCCCAGGTGTTGGCTACATGCCGCTGGTCAGAGCCAGCAAGAAGCAGCAACTGGCCAGTGAATGGCAGTAGAATTATAGGCACTAGGAGGTCACAGCCATCATCAGATGTACAATTTCCAGCAACAAAGCTAGACATGCTGTCTACAGGGGAGGAAATGGGCTAGTGGTATTCTCCAGAGACACAGGTAATGTTCTGAGGACCTGGGTTTGAATCCCGCCATGACAGATGGTGGAATTTGAATTCAATACAAAAAATCTGGAATTAAGAGTCTACTGATGACCATGAATCCATTGCCAACTGTTGGAAAAACCCATCTGGATTTACTAATGTCCTTTAGGGAAGGAAACTGCCATCCTTACCTGCTCTGGCCTACATCTGACTCCAGACCCACAGCAGTGGTTGACACTTAACTGCCCTTTGGGCAGTTAGGGATGGGCAATAAATGCTGGCCTAGAGAAAACAGCAATGCAGCATTCTCATTTGCAGGGCAGCAACTTGGAAATAGACAACTTCATTCTCCAATTGTTGAGGAAGTAGTGATTGCTGAAGGACAAAATTTATTCTTCCTTGAAGAACTTGCAGATGGACTGGAAGATTTCTAGCAGGGGCTAAAATTTTATTTTCAAAGGGTTCTTCCTGAGAGTTTTATTGTGGGCTGAATTTTGATTTTTTTTGATCTTTAATCTCGGCCCAACGTGGCAGGCTCCTCCTGTGGCAGTCTTGACGCAAAGTGGAGGTCTCGTCCCAGTTTGGAGGTCTTCTTGTCTTCAGCATCCAGGTATTCCAATGGCCTAGCAGGCGGTCTTATCCAAGAGTGGCAGTCTTGGCCCAGCATGGTGATCTTCTTTGGGAGAATCCTCCAGCATAGTATTCACCAGCATGGCATGGCAATCTCGGCCCGGCTCGGGGTATTCCATTGTTCCTAAGTCAACTTTTCCTGAGTTAACTGAACTGTGATGAACTTTGTCACAATTGTATTTTTTTATTATTAAGTATGACTTCTGCCAATGTTGTAGGTGCCATGGTAGGGCAAGTTTTAAAATGTTTCACTGTACTTTTCATGTAAAAGTACATGTGACAATAAATTTTTATTGTATTGTGTTCTATCCACTTTAAGTTTCTTGGATACTAAATTCAATCACTGTTTCCTTTAAGGATACACTCACACCGCATATGAACACTGCTGGAATCAGCAAGAATCAAACAAAAGGTGAATAACTTTTGTGCAAGAAGCAAAATATAATTATGTTATGGCCCTTGTGAATTGAAATTGACCCTTTTAAGCAAAAATGGAAAGAAACACTCAACTATGAAAGCCACATTAATGGATTATTGATTGAATTATTTGTAAACATTACATTGAATTGAAACCACAGTAAATATATTTCGTGCATTAACAATAAAACAAGTGACCAAGGAAATAAGTTAAAGGCAATAGATGTGGAAGGTTACAATATATTCCTCATGTTAATGCAAAAGGTTACAAGCAGGAGGGAAGGTTGGGAGATGATGGTTGAGAGAAACCCATGGTAAAGTCAGCGAGTCAGATCCTCCATTTCAAATGATTCAGGCAATATATTTTGATTTCCATGTTTTCCCTTCAATTTGTGCAAAAAACATGCTGCTGACTCGCCTGATGTAATGTCAAGTCCACTATCTCAAGGACCAGAGCAGAAATGCATGCACAGAGAACAAGGGCAGCACTCAGGCTCAGTGATATTTTCCTGGAATTACTGCTGGATGCTGCAGTCACTTAGAGAAGAGGCATACTTTATCTCCGCAATGAATGAAGAAATCTGTAGCTATCACCAATAAACATAGTTGGAGTTGCTGATGAAGTGACCAGCAGTGCCTCTTGTCCTGGTCTTAGATGCAGTACAGAAAGTAGTTTTATGATATAACCAGGTTAGTGAAAAGTACATCGCTAACTAGTACATACATTTTTGCCGAGAACTCTATTTCATTCTGTTTTCGCAAGCACATTCATCTCTCTTCACACCTACTTAGATTTCAGCAGATGCCATCCTTTGATTTCTCTGCACTTCCCAACCTCCCCAAATATTCAGCCACTGTTGCTACACACAAACCACTTGCAATGTGATACAACTGTTTCATTGTTTACAATTCAAAAGTGAGATAGAGAAGATTAAAAAAATATATCCTTTCATGGAGGTGGACATCATTGACAAGGTCAACATTTGTTGCTCATCCATAATTATTCTTGAACTGAGTGGTTTGCTAGGCCATATCAGGCATTTAGAAATAAACACATTGCTGTAGTCTAGAGCTACATGTAAGACCAGATCAGGTAAGGATGGCAGAATTCTTTCTCCATAGGATTTTACTGAATTAGATAGGCTTTTATAACAATTGATGATATTGCTGTGACCACGATTACTACTTTTCAACTGCAGATTCTTCATGAATTGATTTTAAATTACACCAACTACAATGATGGGATTTGAAAGCATTTCCCTAGAAGATTAAGATTTGCGCCTGGATTACTAATACAGTGATGTTGCAATGTACCACCAACTCTTCCACTGGTGGTAGGAACATCTGTGGACAGTTCTCAGCTGGGGAAGTGGGGGCCAGAGGTTTGTGGGCAGATAGCACTCAGCTGGATACAAACACAAAATACTGAAAGACCACAATTGAGAATGAGAATGCTGGAGGCCTATCAGGAATGTCATGAGGGATTGACAGATGTGTAATATATACTCTGTAGTAGTGGAGAAGATGGAAAAAAAATCTTTCTCATTGCTGTCTTAAATAGGCAGCTCCTTAAACTGAGCTGATGCGCTGTTGTCCAAGACTCACCTGCAAAGGGAAACAAGGTCTCTGCATCTACTCTGCCAAGCCACCTAATAATCTTATATGTTTCAATAAATGAATCTTCAATGTGTCAATAAATTTCTTTCGGGGAGCAGAGGAAACTGCATATTAAGAGGCAAGATTCAGTAACAATGAGATGTTATTGCTTGCAAATTGGTCTCTCACCATTCACTAGATTCTCACAGAGTCATACAGCACAGAAACAGTCCAACCAGTCTATGCTGACCATAATCCCAAACTATTCTAGTCACACCTGCCTGTTCCTGGCCCATATCCCTCCAAACCTTTTCTATTCATCTAGCCATTCAGAAAGTGGTTGCAGAAACAGCCTTTTTTCCTTAGCATCGATAATCTCATTTTTCTGAACTCACCATATGTTCACAACTGACTCATTTTTGTCCACATCGCTCAGGGGTGAGAAAAACTCAACCCATATTGTTGTATCAAACCACATGACAAAAGAATTTGGAGGTAAGAGTCACATTTCCATACACCTCCTCCTTTTAAAAGTTCTCCTGATCCAAACTTTCCTCCTGAATGCCTTCCTACTCCTTCACCTATAATTCCGGATAATGTGCAGAATACAACATAACAGTAACAAATGCCATCTTCAGACCAATCTAAGCAGCTGTAATCATGGAGAGCAGGTACCTGTAAGAGGTATGCCAGAGAGGCAGATATGCATTTGTAGATGCGGAGAGCTTGTTTCTTGTTGTGGCCCACTCATTTTAGCTATTGACATTTGGAGAAATTTACGAAACTCACAATCCATACAAACAAGCGCCTGCCTAATGCCTTATGTCTTGTAGACAGTCAGTGCCTTGACTTGTTTTTGATAGCACTTTGGAAGGACCAGAACTAACAAAAAACTTAGGAACATCATGATCTGTGCAACAAATGGCAATGTCTGGCTCAGCAAATAGCAAATATACTTCTCGAAAACTTGCAGGTATCTGCGACTGAATGACATGACACTGCTCTTCAGAGAAGCTGAGGTGGCAGAACCTTACTTTGTACACCCTATTATATAGGTACTGTCTCCTATGACCTCAGTCTATCTGTTGGACTGCTCCCTGCTGTTCTGCACTGATTCCATCAAGCCGGTTATTTGCATGAAGCCAATTGCACCTCCGTTAAATCCAAAAGTGGATGCATTGGAATCAGATTGAATTGTGCTTCAATTTTCTCTGACTTATTTATTATCTATCCAAATCCAACCTAACGTTTAGTGGTGTTAATAGTTTCACATATCATTGCTCTTGTTTATTATGAAAGCTTGGCATTTGCAATCTTTAAAAAAAAAGTCTAAATTGCGCAAGTGGGCTGCAAACCATTCAAATTATTGATGCAAAAGTCTTTGAAGGTAATTATCGAGTTTGATAACCTCAATTCACATATAAAAATCCATTTCTCACATAGCTTGCAAACTGAGCTATAATTTCAAGTTGAGCATTTAAGTGACTAGCTGAAATGTTGAAAATGAATTATTTTGTTAAAATTCTATTCAGGTTGCCTATTCTCCAATCCATATAAACACAAGCTTAGTTGTAAATACCACTGCAATTTTAGAAAATCAAATCCGCCCTTAACACTTGTGAATGAACATATGCTTATCTGACTCCACTTTGACAGATGCTGAAGTATTGCTTGAAAGTATTCAAAATAAACCACAGAACCTAATTCAAAAAACAAATGTCACACAACACAGGATACGGAGTAAAAGAAATAAAGTTATCAGTAGCAACCTTTCTTTTATAGTTAAACATTGAGCGCAGTATTTTGTGGATGTGTAGATATGGATCTCCAGTCTCAGAGGGCTACAAATGGCCAGAAGCCTGAAACACGTGTCAGAAGCTGGATGCTCAAGGCTCACACTAAAACAAACTCTGGGAGACATTTCAATATTACAAACAACAGCAACAACCTGTCGTACTCCAGATTTTGAAAGAGACTGAAATCAGAAGTAGGCAAAGGCTAAGCCTGGAGCTGTTTATTAAGACTTGGAGATAGTGAGGACTGCAGATGCTGGAAGCTAGAGTCAACAAATGTGGAGCTGGAAAAGCACAGCAGGTCAGAAAGCATCCGAGGAGCAGGGAATTCAACATTTTAGGCAGTCCTGACGAAGGGTTTCGGCCCGAAACACTGGATTCCCTGCTCCTCGGATGCTGTCTGACCAGCTATGCTTTTCCAGCTGCTTATTATGAGTTCTCTTGATGCTAGAAGCAGACTGATTAAAGAAGTCAAAGCTGTATAATTAAAGCTGTTCAAAATCCAGTTTCAATCATGTGACTTGAGTTTTTGTTTGAGATTTGCAGCTAACGATTTGATGTCCCCTCATCAAAAACCATTGTGTTTTGTAGCAGATAACTGGGTTGTTGCTTGCATTGTATCAAGCTTAAGCGGTTTTGGTTGTGTTCTTTCAAACCATACCAAGTGTCAAGAGACATTGTATGAAATTCCTTTGTGTTGGGTGACTAGAAAGTTCATGCTACTTGAAGGTATCACATTCAAGAGAGATGCTAAGTTCACTTTTATATTAATAATTTCTGGAAGCAGCCAACCTTTCCATTCTGTGTTTGATAGCACCATTTCAAATCCAGAAAGTATGCATTTAAACAGAAAAAATGTTTTGTAAAAGAAAAATTAATGACTGAAGTTTACCATATTTTGTCTGCGTCTAATTTTGTCAAGTTACATGGAGGGTTTCTCTCCACAGGATCTAGCAAGTTTTCTTGTGTTATCACCTCATTAACCACCTACTCCACTTCTAAGGCGTCCTTTAGTCTAAGGCTGGCCCAATTCTCCCAATTGCTGCAGTTGAAAGAACTCACCACTGGCCAGCTATCCCAGAATAGGCCAGCTTCCCTGGCAGTGGAGCCATTTTAAAAATATTGTTGTCCATCCAGAAAATAGTTGGAATTCTAGACTAGCTCTGCAAAGCTACACATAGTTTGGGGACATCAAAGCAGACAAGGGGAAATTGGTGCCCCACTTTGCTGGCAGGGACTTCAATGTTCTGATAGATGACGAAGTGCAGAGGAGGAATTTCCACTTCCTCCAGGGCCATCAGAAAAGACCACACTGCCAAACCTAGTCTGAGGCCACTACCCAGTTCAGTATGATCTCCAAAGTTCATAGGACCAGTCAGCAATGCAGGAAGAAGGTTAATGATCCTCTCTGCTGCAACAGGGTAAGTGCCACCAACTTCCCTCTGCTACTTCACATTCATTCTATCTCAGCTATTATAGACACCCCCCATCAATACTACCAATGCTATCACTTTCACACACAGCACCTTCCTTCACTAACTCTCACCCACCTTAACAACCACAGACTACAAACTCTGCATGTCCTCTCTGTTGTCTATTTACTTGCTCGGCAAACTTCACCACCTTTCCCGTACCTGCACCAGCTCTAAAGCTGGTACACACAACGTCATCTTCTTTGACAACCCTCTTTCTCTCATTACGGAGCAGGGTGCTGCCCACCGTTGCAACCTCCTCCCAACCCCATGACACCTTACCGACCCATGCTTGATCTTATATATTGATTTGACACCCTGACCCCTTCACTATAGTAATCCACATTGCAACCCACCATTCTGTCTCCAATTCCCACCATTAAGACTCCCGGAACAAAAACAAAGTTGCTGGAAAAGCTCAGCAGGTCTGGCAGCACCTGTGAAGGAGAAAACAGAGTTAATGTTTCGGGTCCGGTGACCCTTCCTTAGAACTGATGGTGGCTGGGAAAACGGCAGTTTATATGCAGAAAATAGGGAGGTGGGTAGGGTAGGGAGTAAACGATAGGATAGAGCCCAAAGAGAGAGAAAGACAGTTGGACAGACAAAGGAGTTGCTAACGATCAGGCTGGGAGGGTGAATAGTTGTTAATGGGGATTGTTAGTGACTAACAACAGGGGCTGTAATGGCATACTATGTGGTAACAAGGCCTAGTGTGTGGGGTGGGGGGCTGGGACATGGGACAGTTTAGGCTGAAAAATTATTGAACTCAATATTGAGTCCGGAGGGCTATAGGGTCCCCAAGCGGAAAATGAGGTGTTGTTCCTCCAGCTTGCGCTGGGCTTCACTGGAACACTGCAGTAAGCCAGAGACAGAGATGTTGGCCAGGGAGCAGGGTGGTGTGTTGAAGTGGCAGATAGCAGGTAGTTCAAGGGTCTTTCTTGTGAGCAGAACGTAGATGTTCTGCGAAGCGGTCGCCAAGTCTACGCTTCGTTTCCCCAATGTAGAGAAGACCACATTGTGAGCAGTGAATGCAGTAGACTAGATTCTGGGAAGTGCAGGTGAAGTGTTGCTTCACCTGGAAGGTATGTTTGGGCTCTTGGATACTGATGGTACTGAGGCAAAAGCGCAGGTGTTGCACGTTCGGTGGTTACAGGGGAAGGTGCAGTAGGGCTGTGGGGGGATGTTGGGGTGAAGGAAGTGTGCACCAGGGTGTCCCGGAGGGAACGGTCCCTGCGGAAGGTGGACAAGGGAAGGGAGGGGAATTTGTGTTTGATGGTGGCATGCCATGAGATATGCCATGATGGTATAGAGAGGCTAACACATTTTAGATACCAGTGTCCATGGGAGTGGGGTGTGTATTTCTGCTGCTTCGGACCATGTCCTGGGACATTAGTGCTGGGTATCCATGATAGTGCTTCATAGGAGCAAGGAGTGAGCTGGTATCTACTCAGAATTCTCACCACCTAGTTTCCCCATGATAGGTGATAGGATGGGAGACTGCACATTAATGAAGTGAAATTACATAATAATGAGGCTGTTAATGAGTGATAATCCATGCCACTCACTAGCAAGAATCCCCTTTCACTGTTCAACACTTGGTTGGAAAATGGGACTTTTTGCCCTTGATGTCAAGAAGGTCCTTCCTGGACATGTTACCCGATTTTCTCAACTTTCTCATCATAGCCCACATCATTTAGGGGCTGGAAAGATTCTCCCCTAGCTGCTTAATTTCAGCACTGTTACTTTGAGTATTCAAACTGGAAATAACAGATGCAGCAAGTAGAAGATCTAGAGTAGGAGCAGGAGCTTTTAGCAACAGCAAAGAACCCAAACATTATTTCCAATGAATACCATCTAAGGCTCTTTAGGGCACAACGTCTGATGCCATAATATTTAGACTACTTTCATTTTCAGAAATGCACAAGCAGGAATTCCTCCAAAATCCTTTGGTTGTTTGTGATGTTACGTGGGTGCCTGTGCAGCATAAGCACTTGCATAAACTATTTGGGCTGAATAGCATATTTCTGTGCCATATATTCTAATTATTTAGTAAATCCAATGTATTGCAGAAACCCTGCTTCACAGATTAAATTTCCTGTTAATGAGATACCAAATTTTACAATCAATGAGTGAAAAGCTGATAATTTCATAATCGATAATGTAGCGAAGAGATGATAATTACATTGTAGTAGTTATGGTATTATGATTTGTCTCATAAGGAGCAGAACAACATCCTGCCCTTTGCGAAGTAAATTTTGCAGGTATGAGTGGAGCCACAAGTGCAATATCAGATATTAATGCAGACAGTTCCTGGTCCAGTTGCTCATTTGCAAATGAGAATCTCATCACGCCACTTGTGAAAAGTATAAAAGATGGCACAAGTTGTTCTTGATGTTGAAATGGGTCTAACCGTACTTGTAGTCTAATTCTGCCAATAATGGTTAGTTAGGAAAAAGAAAATGTATGATCCATGTGTCAGTTAGAAAATATTTATCTTAAGGTTAGGCCAAATGAGGAAGGTGATTCTGAAGTTCGACAAGAATTAAAATTTCAGATTGATAACTCTATTTCTCTCTCCACGAATGCTTCTGGGTCCTCCTGAATGTTTTCAACATTCTTTGTTTCCATTTCAGATTTCCTAAATCTGCAGTATTTTGCTTTTCTTAGCTACCAGGTGTTCACCTTTTTCAATTTGATCTAGTACTAATAATACTAGCTATGCAGTAATATTTGATTTGACTGATTTGATTTCACTGTACCTAAGTACAGTGAAAAGTTTTGTTTTGCAAGCATGATGCAAGATCAACATTAGATTTGAAATTAGAGGGGTCTGGTCAGCAGTCTAATAACAGCAGGGAAGAAGCTGTTCTTGAATCTGTTGGTGCATGTGTTCAAGCTTCTATATCTTCTGACCGACGGAAGAGGTTGGAAGAGAGTGTTAGGCTTCCGTGGTGGTCTGGGCTGTGCACACAACTTCCTGTAGTTTCTTCCAGTCCTGGGCAGAGCATTTGCCATGCCAGGTCATGATGCACCCAGACAGAATGCTTTCTTTGGCGCACCTGTAGAAGTTGGTGAGGGTGCTTGTGGACATGCCAAATTTCCCAAACCGCCTGAGGAAGAAGAATCATTGTTGGGCATTCTTGACTGTCGCATCTACGTGGGAAGTCCAGGACAGACTGTTGGTTATCATCACTCCTAGGAACTTGGTGCTCTCGACCCTCTCCACATCAGCTCCGTTGATGTAGATTGGGGCTTGTTCTCCTCTTTTCTTCCTGAAGTCAATGATCAGTTCTTTTGTTTTGATGACAATGAGAGAGAGAGATTTTTATCATTGCACCATGACACCAAGCACTCTATCTCCTTCCTGTATTCTGACTATCATTGTTTTATTATCTGACCTACAACAGTGGTATCATCAGCAAACTTGTAGATGGTATTCGTATGGAATTTGACTACACAATCATGGGTGCACAGGGGGTACAATCGGGGGCTTATCCTTGCAGGGTGCCAATGTTCAGGATTATCATGGAGGAGGTGTTGCTGTCTATCTTCACTGATTGCGGTCTGTGGGTCAGGAAGCTGAGGATCCAGTTGCAGAGGGTGGAGCCGAGACCTAGGTTAGCCTGGCAGGGATTATGGTGTTAAAGGCAGAGCTGTAGTCGATAAGTAGGAGCCTAATGTAGGGGTCCTTGTTATTCAGGTGTTCCAGAGATGAGTGTAGGGCTAGAGAGATGGCATCCACTGTGGGCCTGTTTCGCCAGTAGGCAAATTGCAGGGGATTGAGGCAGGCTGGGAGGCTAGAGTTGATGTGGGCCATGACCAACCCCTCGAAGCACTTTATGATTATGGAGACCAGAGCCACTGGGTGGTAGTCATGGTAGGTAACAGTGTTGCATAATCTGCAAGTGGCTATACTATTTTCCAGTAAATCTAGTAATTACAAAATACTTTCTCACTTTCCACAGTTGGATGAATTTTCTTTGGTTTAAAAAGTATTGTTGAACTGAGAGCCAAACTGATGCCAAAGTTCCTCTGGACATAATTCCCTGACACAACCACCAATTTATAGGTCACTGAGAGGTCAACCAAATCCCATCAAGGCAGAGGAGTAGGGTGGGATCAGCAAGTGGTGGAGGAATATAAATGTCACCACAAGCACATCTTTGGTATCACCTCTTCAATGAGATTGGAAACTTCAGAGTCGGCTGTATTGGGGTTTTGCTGGAATTATTCCCTATGATCTTCTCGTTCGTTTATTCAAGGGCTTCAGTCCCTTTGATGAGACACACATTCATCCATCAGTAAGCTCCATATCCCACCCAACTAGGTATATCCATCTCTAGAGCTGGTTCAGTGTGCGAATGAGCCACCTGAGCAGGAACTGTCTACAGTGATATCTGGTATCACACTTCTGGCTCCACTTACATCTACAACATTCACTCTGCTAAGAGTAGGACGTCGTTCTGTTCCTTATAAGACAAATTAGACACTGACTGAGATTGCTGCAACTGGGTGAGAATATCTTTCTTCTGCACTGTAATTTACAAAATTGTAATGCTCTTTTTATATATGACAGCTAGACCATGGCTCTATAATTGTTCACATATTTGATTCTAGTTTATGAAATGTTAGCTACATTGTGAATGTCAGTAAATTGTATAAAATCCTTGGTTTTGAAAACTGGTGTCACAACGAGGGTAAAGTGAATGGCAGATATTTGTCTTTGATAACGTATTCTATATCCTATAATATGGAAAAGCAAAACAGTTAACAGATATCTAAGGTAGTGCCGTGAAATAGATTCAAAATTAACTCTGCATTTGTATTATTTAATTCTTCCTTTAGTGTCAAGACATCCAAATGAATCACCAAATCAACAGGAAAGTATTACTACACAATTCTCTAATTTTGCAACCATTTCAAAGCATCTATCCTTCTTCTTGTGTATTTTTCAGCATGTCAATCTCAACATTCAAGCCTTCAGGCACTCCAATCTACATCCTTGAATTTTGCATTCCATCATGTTCCATGGGTTCACTTTAAGCTCCCTAACAGTAAGTTGAAAGGCAGTATTTTTCCAGCATGCATTGATTGTGTTCTGAAACAAATTGCAGCTCTCTGCAGATTGTATGTTGTAATCATAGAACAAGAGGGATTTGCACTGCTCAGATTAATTTAACAGTGACATTTCAGACCTTCCATGATATGGCACAGTTTCTAGGTAAGCCTTACAAAGTCTGGAATCTTAATGACTCTATTTCATTGAGCACTACTTCATATATGTTTTTTTGGAAAGTCACAAATGTAAAATAAACTAAAATTCTGTCAATGGACATACTGTGGGTGGAAACATTAATACTGATATTAGTTCATTACATTTTATGTCCAGTTCAATTAACAATAAAAAAAGGGACAATTATATTACTTTCAAGCAGTTATTCCTAATAAGAAACTTCTGCATTTCTGCAGAAAAGCAACCATGGCACTTTGTTTAGAAGCACACCATAATCTAAGTGTTCTAATATTGTTTTGACATTTGCTAAAATTGGTGTTTGCTAAAGTTAAGTTCAAATTATTTCAATAGGCTACTGAATACATGCAGCAGAAATGATATTTTCTCTTATAAGTTCCAGATGACAATTTAATTATGATATATATACATACATGCATTGTAGGGTTATTTCTGAAATTGAAACTAATTTTCTCAAGTAAGGTATGACAATAGCTATTCTGCTGTTAAGCAACACACATTTATAGACTTACTAATCAGTACCTAAATGGTGTGCTGTACGCTACCATTTGTTCCTGGTAAAGTCACTGGGCAGAATTTTTCTGCATACTGAACAACGTAAGTCATGGTGAGAAAGTTGGGATAATTGCGTAAGACTGGCAGAAAGGAGGTTCCTGACATTGAGAGCAAAATGCCCACTTCTCGACCAAGAGTTGAACAGTGAGATTGAGATTTTCGCTACTGGGCACAGAGAGGTCTGTTTGTATGCATTGCCATATATTAACATCTCTTTAGTATGTAATCTCACTTCATTTATATACAGCTTTGCATTCTCCCATCTGCCAAATAGAAACTAGACAATGACAATACCTGACATGGAAGTCAAAGCAGGTATCTGGTGGCCCCAGTTTGCTGTTTGCTTCTCCAACCTTCCAATCACCAACATCTCATGCTACTTGTGGCAGCAACCGGACACATGCCCCATCCACAAGTTTTGGCATCCAGCACATACCAGCCTCATTGCACCCTCATGGCACATTTCTAAACACTTGCAAGACAGTTCTGCACTTCAATTTGGAGAACACAAGCACCTTTTCACGACAATGCTGTTGATATGTAACTTTGCGTACTTGTACAGCACTTACAATCTCTTACTGTCTCATTCAACATGACTCATACTGCATTCACTAGTATAGGTTCCCTGTGTCAAAGTTCCATGGAGAAGCATTCTACGGCCCTCCTTGTCACAATCCTCCACACTGCACAGTATTTAGGAGTATGCAAAATTGTCATTTGTGAGTCAGCAAATGCTGACCACTTAAAACTATATATCTATTCTGTTCCTTAGATTTCTCATGCATGTTCAATCGAAGCATAAGCAAAGGATCCAAGCACAACCGGAGGTTATGCTCGCTATTGTTACAGTGCAACACGGTACAGAGAAATGGAGGAGGAACAGAAGTTTCAGCAAGCTCAGATCAAACAGCAACCTTCAGTAGCCCCAAACAGCCTCCATATGAAAGGAACGCAGCTGAAGGTTTCCTCAGGATACAAAGAAGGTACAGGAGTTCCAGAGGCTATCATCCTCAATGCAATAATCTCCAGGTGAGCAAGACCAAGCAGACTGAGGGTGTCCCAGGACACTGTCACAGAACAATGCCAGCTGCTGGAGTGGCACCTGTGATATGAAGAGGAGGGTGGAGAGATCACCCTATTCCAGTGTTTATAAAGGTGACAGCTGGGCTAAGTTTTTATGTAACTATATGTTTCAAAGGAGCGACTGGGGACCAGTGTGTGATCATTCAACCCACAACCCACAAATGTATCAAGGCTGTTACCAGTGCAATTTGAGCCAGATAACGCCGTTACATCTCATTTCCCCCGTAATGAGGTCAGTGCTGCAGCTCAGGCATTGGGCTTTTCCATGAGCGTTGGTTTTCGCTAGGTGCAAGGTGCTATATTCCCTAACATGTCACATTGAGTGTGCCATATCATAGCACAGCTGGCCTCATCAATAAAAAAAAAGGGTTCCATTCCATCAAAGGGCAAGTCATCTGTGATCACTGGTACCATATTTTAGAAATTTATGCCTGGTACCCAGGCAGCTGCAATGATGCCTTTATCCTTGAAAACTCTCATGCTTTGCTTCAAGGGCTGGATGCCTTACAAAGATGGTTGCTTTCTGCGACCATGGCTTTTGCAACCTCTTGACTGAGGCTGAGCGTAGGTATAACGTAATCCATTCTTTGTTCAAGACAATGGTAGAGCAGGTCTACTGAAAATGAGGTTTCGACATGTGGATTGGTCTTCTGGGGGACGGGGGGCGCAGGGTGGTGTTGCTGCTTTGCCATAAACTTCGGACAGTGTGTCACATATTCCGAGTATGGTGTTCTGTGCACAACTAGAGCAGGCAAAGAGGGGGTGTGATGGACTCTGAATAGCTGGGAGAATGGCAAAAGTCTTTTGAGGAGGAAGATGAGGACATTTAGCAGGAGAAACATCACCTTCTGCAAGATAGAGCACAAGTCAATGCAACAAGCCATAAAGAGCTTAATTGACACCCAGTTTGAGTAGCTGTGGACTATAAATTTGTTGGAGCTCAAAATGCAAGCAGTCTGTTCTGTTCCCAGAAGCAAATGCAGATTCTGTCTGTTTTTTTGCTCATTTTTGCTGTTGCTGAATAAAGGCATATGTTTTGAACCAGGTGAAGTCTTTCCTGTATGTGATGGTCCCAAATGAAGAATGAAAAGATTCTGAACTACACTGGAAATTGAAAAAGAATAGTGTTCAGAATTGTAAAATGGGATGAGAATAAGGATGGGTAAGCTGTGTCACTTGGTTCTTAAATAGCAATAATTGTAAGAATGTGCACTTTTATGTGCAATGAAGTGTCAGTTATGCCACCTATGTGCCCTGAGAAGCATTGATTTGTGGTTGCTCTACCAATACATGCATGATGAAGGGCAACTCAAGATTACCAGCACTTTATTAGGTGCACAGCTTGGCTTGAACAATGGTGGTGCCAAGGTCCCAGGATATCCCAGCAGTGGTGAGTACTTCCACCTGTAGCCAGTGCAAATATAGAATGGGGCATCATACGGGCGTAGTGGAGTGGTAACAAGGCGAGTTGGGAAGACAGTGTGAGGAAATTCAATAGGTCTTGCAGAGAGAAACCATCCATGAAATGTACCAAAATTGACAGTCCACTGATGGAAAAGTTTGGTTCATTCTTCCTCTCTGAAGAGCGTAGCATACCTATTCATAAAATTTATTTCCCATCTGTCAGCACTCATTCGTGCAAAATTGGCTCATGGCTTGATCTCTTGCAAACAAAGAACATTCAGCAGATACAACCACTAGAAATCCCCCACAGTATTTGATATTTGTGGAAGAGAAATCTGCAATGTACAAATTATATCTCTAATAATATAAATTTTCATTCATGATCTTGTAACTCAAAAGACGTTAAAACAATAAACATAAAATATCTAAACCAAGAATGATGGTGTTGGGATTGTCACTTTACTGAAATCATAAACTATAGATACATTGGCAATTCACAGCTGTTCTATGGCGTGAAAAATGTCAGCTGGAAACTGGGGGAGCATTTCGGAGCCTTATTGAGGCTTAATTTAATTTTGAGACAAGTGTGTGTCTGTGCACATTCCACTTCTTTCACCAGATATCAAACAGCCTAACCAGTGGTTCTCAAAGAAACTAGTGCAGCTAAGCAAAAGCAAAAAAAGATGGGGAGCACTGGGTAGAATTCTATAGGGTATGAACCATGTGGAATGTGGAGGGATTTGTGGCAGAAACTGATGCAGCTCACCAAGGCCTATCTCAATGTTGGGAGGACCTTGTGTCATTTTTACGCTTCTCATAAGTGGTTAGCAGTGAACTGGCGTTGGTGAATTCCCCTTCAGGGGGATTATTCATTGTGAAATACCTTGCTAACAGTCTAACTGGCCTAATTTATATTCAACTCACTATTTTGGAAAACAGCCAAGCAAGCTGGACATAAAGAACACAATACAAAAATCAGAATGAGTGCCTGGCAACCTTAGTTTGCCACCTGTTCCCTAAGTCCTCCATATCGCTTAGCACCAAATAACCTCTCAGGACATGATCAGTGGGTTCCAGTAGCACACACACCAATGTCCATGGGCACTGGCATCTGACGCTCGTCAAATCCTCATGTGCATCATGGCACTTCTACAATCCACTTGCAGACCTCTTAGGAAGCACTGACTTGCATTGCAGGATGCACTGGCAAATAATATTGAAAGGCTGCAGCAGGGACACTTTCTGCACAGAGACAGACAACCAACTCACTGACTGGACCAGGCTGCAACTTATACATGCTTGCGGTATCCATATTTAGACTGCAATGCCATGTCAATTAGTATGTTGGCACTTCAACCAGAACCAAAAGCTATCAGTACTGCTGTACAGACATTATCATTTGTGCCGACACAGAATCAAGCTACTTTGTACGCTTATAAAGAACAAAAAACAAAGAAATTACAGCATAGGAACAGGCCCTTCGGCCCTCTAAGCCTGTGCCGATCCAGATCATCTATCGAAATCTGTCACCTATTTTCAAAGGATCTGTATTCCTCTGCCCCCTGCCCACTCATGTATCTGTCTAGATACATCTTAAATGATGCTATCGTGCCCGCCTCTACCACCTCTGCTGGCAACGCGTTCCAGGCACCCACCACCCTCTGCGTAAAGAACTTTCCACGCATATCTCCCTTAAACTTTTCCCCTCTCACCTTGAAATCGTGAACCCTAGTAATTGAGTTGCCAATCTGGGAAAAAGCTTCTTGCTATCCACCCTGTCTATACCTCTCATGATTTTGTAGACATCAATCAGGTCCCCCTTCAACCTTCATCTTTCTAATGTAAATAATCCTAATCTACTCAACCTCTCTTCATAGCTAGCGCCCTCCATACCAGGCAACATCCTGGTGAACTTCCTCTGCACCCTCTCCAAAGCATCCACATCCTTTTGGTAATGTGGCGACCAGAACTGTACGCAGTATTCCAAATGTGGTTGAACCAAAGTCCTATACAACTGTAACATGACCTGCCAACTCTTGTACTCAATATCCCGTCTGATGAATGAAAGCATGCCGTATGCCTTCTTGACCACTCTATCGACCTGCATTGCCACATTCAGGGTTCAATGGACCTGAACACCCAGATCTCTCTGTGCATCAATTTTCCCCAGGGCTTTTCCATTTACCGTATAGTTCGCTCTTGAACTGGATCTTCCAAAATGCATCATCTCGCATTTGCCTGGATTGAACTCCATCTGCCATTTCTCCACCCAACTCTCCAATCTATCTATATTCTGCTGCATTCTCCGACAGTCCCCTTTACTATCTGCTACTCTACCAATCTTAGCGTCATCTGCAAACTTGCTAATCAGACCATCTATACCTTCCTCCAGATCATTTATGTATATCACAAACAACAGTGGTCCCAACACAGATCCCTGTGGAACACCACTGGTCACAGTTCTCCATTTTGAGAAACTCCCTTCCACTACAACTCTCTGTCTCCTGTTGCCCAGCCAGTTCTCTGTCCATCTAGCTAGTACACCCTGGACCCCATGCGACTTCACTTTCTCCATCAGCCCACCATGGGGAACCTTATCAAACGCCTTACTGAAGTCCATGTATATGACATCTACAGCCCTTCCCTCATCTATCAACTTTGTCACTTCCTCAAAGAATTCTATCAAGTTGGTAAGACATGACCTTCCCTGCACAAAACCATGCTGCCTATCACTAATAAGCCCATTTTCTTCCAAATGTAAATAGATCCTATCCCTCAGTATCTTCTCCAGCAGCTTCCCCCCACTGACGTCAGGCTCACCGGTCTATAATTACCTGGATTATCCTTGCTACCCTTCTTAAACAAGGGGACAACATTAGCAATTCTCCAGTCATACGGGACCTCACCCGTGCTCAAGGATGCTGCAAAGATATCTGTTAAGGCCCCAGCTATTTCTTCTCTCGCTTCCCTCAGCAACCTGGGATAGATCCCATCCGGACCTGGGGACTTGTCCACCCTAATGCCTTTTAGAATACCTAACACTTCCCTCCTCCTTATGCCGACTTGACCTAGCGTAATCAAACATCTATCCCTAACCTCAACATCCATCATGTCCCTCTCCATGGTGAATATCGACGCAAAGTACTCATTAAGAATCTCACTCATTTTCTCTGTCTCCTCACATAACTTCCCTCCTTTGTCCTTGAGTGGGCCAACCCTTTCTCTCGTTACCCTCTGGATCCTTATGTACGAATAAAAGGCTTTGGGATTTTCCTTAACCCTGTTTGCTAAAAATATTTCATGACCCCTTTTAGCTCTCTTAATTCCTCATATCAGATTGGCCCTACTTTCCCAATATTCTTCCAAAGGTTCGTCTGTTTTCAGTCGCCTAGACCTTATGTATGCTTCCTTTTTCCTCTTTGCTAGTCTCTCAATTTCACCTGTCATCCATGGTTCCCTAATCTTGCCCTTTCTATCCCTCATTTTCACAGGGACATGTCTCTCCTGCACTCTAATCAACCTCTCTTTAAAAGCCTCCCACATATCAAATGTGGATTTACCCTCAAACAACTGTTCCCAATCCAAATTCCCCAGCTCCTGCCAAATTTTGCTGTAGTTGGCCTTTCCCCAATTTAGCACTCTTCCTTTAGGACCACCCTCATCTTTGTCCATCAGTATTCTAAAACTTATGGAATTGTGATCACTATTCCCAAAGTAATCCCCTACTGAAACTTCAACCACCTCGCTGGGCTCATTCCCCAATACCAGGTCCAGTATGGCCCCTTCCTGAGTTGGGCTATTTACATAGTGCTCTCGAAAACCTTCCTGGATGCTCCTTACAAATTCTGCTCCATCTAAACCCCTAGCACTAAGTGAATCCCAGTCAATGTTGGGAAAATTAAAATCTCCCATCACCACTACCCTGTTGCTCCTACATCTTTCCATAATCTGTCTACATATTTGTACCTCTGTCTCAAGCTCACTGTTGGGAGGCCTATAGTACGGTCCCAACATTGTTACCGCACCCTTCCTGTTTCTGAGCTCTGCCCATATTGCCTCACTGCTCGAGTCCTCCATAGTGCCCTCCTTCAGCACAGCTGTGATATCCTCTTTGATATCTCCACCCCTTTTACTTCCCTCTCTATCCCGCCCGAAGCATCTATATCCTGGGATATTTAGTTGCCAATCTTGCCCTTCCCTCAACCAAGTCTCCGTAATAGCAATAACATCGCACTCTCAGGTACTAATCCAAGCCCTAAGTTCATCTGCCTTACCTACTACACTTCTCGCATTAAAGCAATGCACCTCAGACCACCTGTCCCTTTGCGTTCATCATCTGCTCTCTGCCTACTCTTCCCCTTAGTCACACTGACTTCATTATCTAGTTCCTTACAGGCTTTAGTTACTACCTCCTTACTGTCCACTAACATCCTCATTTGGTTCCCATCCCCCTGCCACATTAGTTTAAACCCTCCCCAACAGCGTTAGCAAAAGCACCCCCTAAGACATTGGTTCCAGTCCTGCCCAGGTGTAGACCGTCTGATTTGTAACAGTCCCACCTCCCCCAGAACCGGTCCCAATGTCCCAAAAATCTGAACCGCTCCCTCCTACACCATCTCTCAAGTCACTCATTAATCCTGCCTATTCTTTCATTTCTACTCTGACTAGCATGTGGCACTGGTGGCAATCCTGAGATTACTACCTCTGAGGTCCTACTTTTTAACTTGGCTCCTAACTTCCTAAATTCTGCTTGTAGGACCTCATCCCTTTTATTACCTGTATCATTGGTGCCTATATGCACCACGACAGCTGGCTGTTCACCCTCCCCCTTCAGAATGTCCTGCAATCGATCTGAGACATCCCTGACCCGTGCACCTGGGAGGCAGCATACCATTCGGGTGTCTCGTTTTCGACTACAGAACCGCCTATCTACTCCCCTTACAATTGAATCCCCTATGACAATAGCCCTTCCACTCTATTTCTTGCCCTTCTGTACAGCCACAGTGCCATGAATCTGGCTACTGCTGCCTTCCCCTGGTGAGCCATCTCCCCCAACAGTACCTAAAACGGTATACCTGTTTTGGAGGGAGATGACCGCAGGGGACACCTGCACTGCCTTCCTGCTTTTTCTCTGCCTTGTGGTCACCCGTTCCCTTTCTCCCTCAGCAATCCTAATCTGCGGTATGACCAATTTGCTAAACGTGCTATCCACGACTTCCTCAGCAACGCGGATGTTCCAAAGTGAGTCCATCCGCAGCTCCAGAGCCGTCATGCAGTCTAACAAGAGCTGCACTTCCTGCACATGTAGGAGTCAGGGACATCAGCCGCGTCCCTGAGCTCCCACATTGAGCAAGAGGAGAATAACACAGGTCTGGGATCTCCTGCCATTGTTACTCTTAAGCTTAGCTTAGTCCTACTATAGTATCAAATAATAGATAAATGAAAAAATTTTCACCAATCACTCTACTTACCAGCACACGATTAAAAAAGAAGAAAAAGAAAAACTTTACCTTATCAACACAGGACAGAGTCGTTTGTTTTGATCAGAGGAGGAGGGCAGGTGGGAGACATTACATGTGTAGTTGTCTCGGGTTTAGCCACTGCCCGAATATATCAGTTCACTCACCTTCCCAGAGTGCAATTTGACTGCTCCGACTCAGCTCCGCTGCCAAAATGAAGAACTTACCTTCCCAGCAGCCCCCTGGTCCTCGCTCTCACCGCTCCCGCTGCTGCTGCAAAAATGGAGGCCGCTGATTCCACGAGGTAAGTCTTTTAAAATGAAAAGCTCACCTTCCCAGCAGTCGCGTCACGATCTCTCCCGACTCCCGCCGTTGAACAAATGTATCTGTAGGAATCTGTGCTGGTGTAGCAGTGGGTGGTGGTGACATCTTGCTGTATGCCACACTGAGATGTAAGCTTAACAACAACAGCATGTGCCAGCTGCCTGCAAGGCAAACACACTGCACATGTATTCAACCAAATGGCTGCATTGGAAAGTGAGTAGGGCTAGTCCTCAGACAAGTCAAGGGAACCCAGTACTGCCAATCAGGGATACCGTCTGCACACCATCCTGGGGCTTGGCCATGGTCAGTCGTCAGCTTAAGATGCACACTGTTAGGGGATCTGTCTGACTGCAGTCTGGGGAGTGGGCAATGGTTCAAGCTCATAGGACTAGCAGCAGAATCAGAGGAATTGTGTATCATCAGTCAAGATGATGCAAAGACAGTATTCAGAGTCTGTTTAGTCATGTCTAGGGGTTGCCTGTCAAAGTTAGTCAGAGATCTGGGGCAAACATATTCCTGGCTGTACTTCCATCAATCATTAGGGAGGGTGCAAGGGAAGCCTGTGGTGGCAGTTGGGAGGGAGAGTGGCAAAAAGGGTGGGGCAGTCAAGGCTGTAAGGGAGAACAAAGGCATTTTTGAAGGTGGGAACAAGGATGTTGTGGGAGGGAAACTCAAGGTGTATGGGGGGGATATGCAGAACAGCATCAGAGGGCATGACAGATGATGGGAGGGACAGATTATTGGCAGTGACCATCACTGTAGTCTCCACAGGGTCAGTGTACAGGAGCAGGGTGGGCAAGGGCACAGGCTCCGTGTCTGCTGGACAGTATGACAGTGAAGGAACAAGTAGATGAAGCAAGGAGTTTGCAAGGTCCAGCTACATTCTATTTGCAAACATTTCTTTGCACATATACAATGCAATGCATATGCATATTTAAGGATCGGAAAAGGCTCTAGAGGGATACATGTTAGCTAGGAAAGAGCTGAAGAAAGGGCTTAGGAGAGCTATAAGGGGGCTTGAGAAAACCCCAAGGCTTTTTGCACGTATGTGTGGAATAAGAGAATGACCACAGAAAGGGTAGGGCCGATCAAGGATTGTAAAGGGAATTTGTGCACGGAGCCTAAAGACAGAGGAGAGGTCCTTAATGAATACTTTTCTTCGGTATTCACAACTGAGAGAGACCTAGTTGTAGGGGAGGACAGTGTGAACCAGACTGGTAGGCTAGAGGAGGTCGATGTTAGTAAGGAAGATGTACTAGGAATTTTGAGGAACTTGAAGATAGATAAGTCCCCCGGGCCTGATGGAATTTATCCAAGGATTCCATGGGAAGCGACAGAAGAGATTGCAGGGCCTTTGGCGATGATCTTTTCATCCTCACTGTCCACAGATACAGTGCCAAAAGATTGGAGAGTGGCAAATGTAACTCCCTTGTTCAAAAAAGGGAATAGGGATAACCCCGGAAATTACAGGCCAGTTAGTCTGACTTCAGTGGTGGGCAAATTATTGGAAAGGGCTCTGAGAGATAGGATTTATGATCACTTGGATAGGCACTGTTTGATTCATGATAGTCAGCATGGATTTTTGAGGGGTAGATCACAAACCTTATTGAATTCTTTGAAGAGGTGACCAAACGTGGATGAAGGTAGAGCAGTGGATGAGGTATACATGGATTTAAGTAAGGCGTTTGATAAGGTTCCCCATGGTAGGCTCATGCAGAAAGTAAGGAGGCACGGGATAGGGGGAAATGTGGCAGATTGGCTTCAGAATTGGCTGATCCTTAGAAGACAAACGGTGGTAGTGGACAGAAAATATTCAACATGTTGCTCAGTTACAAGTGGTGTACCACAAAGATCTGTTCTGGGTCCTCTTCTATTTGTGATTTTTGTAAATGATTTGGATGAAGGAGTGGAAGGGTGGATGGGTGGATTAGTAAGTTCGCGGACGAAAAGAAGGTGGGTCACGTTGTGGATAGTGCGGAGGGCTGTTCTAGGTTACAAAGGGACATTGATAGGATGCAGAGCTGGGCTGAGAAGTGGCAGATGGAGTTTAACCCTGAAAAGTGTGAGGTGATTCACTTTGGAAGGATAAATTTGAAAGCAGAATACAGGGTTAACGGAAAGATTCTTGGCAGTGTGGAGGAACAGAGGGATCTTGTATATGTGCAGAGAAATGTTTGCAAATAGAATGCAGCTGGAGCTCGCAAACTCCTTGCTTCATGTACTTGTTCCTTGTCCACAGTTCCCTAAAAGCTGCCACCCAGGTGGATAGAGTTGTTAAGAAGGCATATGGGGTGTTAGCTTTCATTAATAGAGGGATTCAGTTCAAGAGCCGTGAAGTTATGCTCCAGCTATACAAAACCCTGGTTCAGCCACATCTGGAGTATTGTGTCCAGTTCTGGTCGCCTCATTACAGGAAAGGTGTGGAAGCGTTGGAAAAGGTGCAGAGGAGATTTACCAGGATGTTGCATGGAATGGAGGGAAGGTCTT
Organism: Rhincodon typus; assembly: GCF_021869965.1. Taxonomy (NCBI): domain Eukaryota; kingdom Metazoa; phylum Chordata; class Chondrichthyes; order Orectolobiformes; family Rhincodontidae; genus Rhincodon; species Rhincodon typus. Next base: position 41,879,182 of record NC_063341.1, read on the forward strand.
ACAAGGAAAGGTTGAGAGAGCTAGGCTTTTCTCTTTGGAATGATGAAGGATGAGAGGTGACTTGATAGAGGTGTACAAAATGATCAGAGGTATGGATAAAGTGGACAGCCAGAGACTTTTTCCTAGGGTGGCGGTAGCTATTACAAGGGGGCATAGTTTTAAAGTGAGTGGAGGTAGATATAGGGGAGACGTCAGAGGTAGGTTCTTTACTCAGAGAGTGGTCGGGGTGTGGAATGCATTGCCTGAGAGGGTAATGGAGTCGGCCTCATAAGGGGCATTTAAGCGGCTATTAGATAGGCATATGGATGATAGTATAAGGTAGGGGTGGAGGTTAGATAGACCTTAGGTTTAAGGTAAAAGTTAGGCACAACATCGTGGGCCGAAGGGCCTGTACAGTGCTGTGCTATTCTATGTTCTATGTTCTAATGCATGCAGAGTGGACGTACTCATGCATCAAATGTTGGTCAAATGTGGATTGCGCCATGCTATTCATGCTATCCAAACTAACATTGTCATCTGAATGATGCAGGAGCTTACTGCAATAATTTAAATGGAGGCAAATGCTGATCAAAACTGCCCCAACAGTTGTTCAACATTCAAGAATGCCGTGCGCTAAGGGGAACATTGCTGCATCATAAGTTACGTAAATATGATAATGGATTCTAATGAATGTAATGGAATTATTGACATGGGTCTGGAATATGAAGGGGGTCAGAATGCAGCAGGCACTCCCTTTGGTTATTACATTTTGATCACTCAGCTGGTGCAGCTCTAAGTTGGTGTACGGTAAAGTCTGGTTCCATGATATTGGTCACGGTCAACTCCCACAGGCCCAAGAGTTTCTCATCATACAGTGTAGGAAATGAATGTCAATCATGAGTCTTAGCCCTCTTGTGGACATTCTCTCCTGCAATGTGACAAAGAAGGAATTGAGTGAGATGAAAATGGCTGGCAGAGTCATTAGGGTTGGTGCAGGTGGAGGAAAGATGATGAGGTGTCTCAAGTGAGTGAGCAGAATTCACAGAAGGCATAAAGGCTGAGTATTTTGGGGAGTGGGGTGGGGAGAACCATTGAATGAAGATGCTGCAAGCAATAGTGAGAGTGGTGGATCATAAATCTTGGTGGGAAGAGGGTGAAGTCGCAGGATGAGGGTGAGTGTGAAGTAGCAGAGAAAAGATGGTGACACTTCACTTCATCGAATGCCTAAGGCCATTAAGATTCTTGAGGTTTTGCTGAACTTTTGTCAAGACTGTGGACCCTGTACTGAACTGGGTGGCTACTTTGGGCCAGGCTGGCAGCATCTATGCTGTGGTCTTCTTTGTCAGTCCTGGCAAAGATGACAGCCCTTTTCTCCAGGCACCCTGTCTACTAGGCCATCCAGGTGTCTGTCAGCACACCAGGGTGCCAACTTCCTTCTTTCATCCATGTCCTTTAGAATTTTACAGATACGTACTAAGGGCAGTTCCAGGTTTGGAGCGTTTGAATTTGTGCATAGCTGGGGTTTAAATATGGCACTTACAGTGTGAATGTCAAAAGGGGTTTCACACCATCAAGTACTACTGCCTCTGCTGACTATAGGGCTGTGCAAAAGTGGCACAGAGGAAATCGTAATTCATAAACTGAGCAGTGGAAAATTGTGTGAGAAACGTTGCCAAGGTACATGACGAGAAATCCTCCATGAAATTCCCTGAAAGTGACACAGCCAAAAATGCCAAGATTCATGCCTAATTTTAAATATGATGTTCAAATTTTAAATCATCCTCACTCCAACATAATAGATTATCTTTGCGCCTATTTGGAAGCTATTCAAATTGTTAGCAACTATTTGTGTACAGAGTCAAAGGAATAAGCTTATTTTTCTTCCAATGAAATTACAGTACACTTTGCATTTTAACAAAAACATTAAAATGAATATATGTTTTATTTTGCTATGGCTTGTAATATTTCAAGTTATCAGCAGGATTTGTAAGTATTTTGATATCTTTGTTTGCAATATCAATTTCATCTCTATGCTCAGGTATCTGTATTTACTACTGTTAGAGTATTAAACAAAAATAAGAATTCCACTTAACTTTAAGATATCACATTTAAATGCTTCTTTCTCTCAGCATGACTGCTCTGTTCATCAAGCTTATTTCTCAAGTGGGAGAAATGCTTAACTGCTTAAAATGAATACAGTGGAATAGACATACTGTTGGCCTCAATTAAACTAGACATATATCCAGAGACTGTCTGCCTAAAGACAGAGCATCCACTTTTAATTAAGGAGAATAAGTTTAGTTGAATGTGCCACACTAGCAACTGTCAATATGTATGATTAAATCGAGCTAAAGAATGCGCAATGTCACAAAATGGTAGAGAGCTGGGGCACATACACAAGATTTGTTATTTCTTTCCTCTTGATGTCAGCTGTCATCAAGTATGACCTTGGAATGAATACTGGATCATTTGAGTACTTTAAATGCTTCATCCAGTATCGCATAAACTCTTCAATCAATCAATCAACAAAAGTAGTAAAAATACAATGCAATTTAATCGGTCATTCGAATCTTAAAAAAGGAATTTGAATAACATCCAAGGTATTGTTTATTATGCTGTTCCTCATAAAAAATGAAATTACATTCACAACTTAGCTGATTTTAATTTAAAAAATAAATTTTTTGAAAGAAATATGTTCATGGAATGTGGCTACCTCTGATAAGGCAACATTTGTTTCTCATCCATTGGGAAACTGATGATGAATCACTTTCTTGAACCATTGCTGTCCATGAGTTATATGTACACCCTATTGTTGGGGAGGCAGTTCCAAAATTGTGATCCATCAACGTGAAAGAATGGTGATATAGTTGTAAATCAAGGCTGTGTGTGGTTTGGAGAGGAATGTGAAGGTGATGATATTCCCATCCATCTGATGCCTTTGTGTCAATAAATGTGGAGCTGGAAAAGCGCAGCAGGTCAGACAGCATCCGAGGAGCAGGGAAGTCAATGTTTTGGGCTGAAACCCTTTGTCAGGACTGGGGAGGGGAAGGGACCCAGAAATAAATAAAGGGAGGGGGTGGGCTGGGGGAGGGTAGGTGGAATGGAGATTGGTAAATGCAGGTAGGGGGTTATTGTGATTGGCTAGTGGGAAGGATGAAGCGGATAGGTGAGTAGGAAGATGGATGGGTTGTGGGTGGAGAGATTTTGAAGTTGGTGAAGTCAATATTCAAGCCCTTGGGCTGTAAGCTCCCAAGATGAAACATCAGGTGTTGTTCCTCCAGTTTACATTTGGCCTCACTCTGACAGTGGAGGAGGCCAAAGATGGACATGTCAGCAGGGGAGTGGGAGGAGGAACTAAGATGGATTAATATACTTATAAAAAGCCTTGGGGTTTTCTTTGATCCCATCTGCCCTTCTTTCATGGCCCCTCTTTGCCCTCATAATTTCCTTTCTAAGCAATCTTCTACACTCTCTACACTTTTGAACGGCCTTTCAGGTTATACCTGACTTTTGCTTCCTTCTTTTTCTTTATCAAACTCTCAACATCCCTTGACATCCAAGGTTTCCTGGACTTGCTGCCCTTCTATTTCACTCTCTGAGGAACATGCTGGCCCTGAATTCTCATGATACTATTTTTAAAAATTCTCACTTTCCTGCAAGTAGCTGCTCTCAGTCTATGTTTGCCAGGAGCTCAGGAAAATTTCCATGGAAATTGTACTCCCTTAACATTTCATTTTCTAAATGATCAAAGAATGACAGGTTGCAAGATAAATTAAAACTTATAGGTTTTACCCAGTTGCTATTGTTGTCCAAGTGTGCAATGGTTGCCTCTCACATTTCTCCTTTGGGTGCCATGAACTTCCCTGTGTGGTTTGTGAATTACACTGTTGTTCTGTCTTTCACCAATGGAGGAGGATGCACTAGCAGAGGTAGCACAGTCTTGGAGAATGCAAAGTCTCATTTCCTGTATTTGTTTCTAATTAAGAAATCTGTTTCAGTGCCAGATGTATTATTTGTTGGAATCTAAATTGACTCATTAGCCAATAAATTTGATGTCACAACACCAACCAGTTCTTACAGGCATAAAACAGCATGAAGCTATCCAAAGCTGGAATGCACAATGTGTAAGCACGTTGATAGCCAAAAGTGTGCCACTTTCCACATTGGAAAAGGCAATCAAAACAGTTGTCCAATTCCCAAACATTAGTCTTTGCTGAAAATTGGTTCCCTGACTACAGCTGATGGCGGCTATATTTTTCAGCTAGAACATCACTGAAGCAGTTCGTTAAAGACATTATCATCAGTATTTCAAATACTTTATCAAAGATCTTCCCTCTGTCAGAAGGTCAGGACTGGGCTGTTTGCTGTTAAGTCCATAGTGTTCATCTCTATTCATAACTTATAGGATGATGCACCAATCTACACCAGTATCCAGCAGAACTTGGTCAACAACAAGGCTTGGACTGGCATAGGGTGGATAACATTACATCACACAGGGACCTAGGGTATTTGTATATGAATTGTTGAAAGTGGTAGGGCAGCTTGAGAAAACAATTGATAAGGTGTATAGGATTTTGGATTTCATAATAGAGGCATACTTGTAGTGTTCCTACCTCTGAGCTATATCTGAACAGGTTGATTAGAAAATATCTATTCAGAATAGATAGGAAGAAAGTGTTTCCATTGATAGAAGGGTCAATAAGTGGAGGCCTGAGGCATCTTCTGGAGTACTGTGTACAGTTCTGGTCACCCTGCAATAGGAAGGATATTATTAAATCGGAGAAGGTTCAGAAAATATTTACAGGATGTTGCCAGGGATGGAAGGTTTGAGTTATAAAGATAGGCTGGGACTCTTCACTGCAGCATAGGGGGCCAAGGGGTGACTTTGTAGAGTTTTATAAAATCATGAGGTGTACAGATAAGGTGAATAGCAAGGGTCTTGTCCCTAGGGTGTTGGAGTACAAAACCAGGGGGTATATTTTTAAAATGAGAGGAAAAAAATTTAAAAAGGAAACAAGAGGCAACTTTTTACACACAGTGGTTCGTATGTGGAATGAGCTCGTGGAAGTGGTGGATGCAAGTACAGTTACAACATTTAAATGACATTTGGATAGGTAGATGAATTGGAAAGGTTTGGAGGAATATGGGCCAAACACAGGCAAGTGGGACTAGTTTGATTTGGGAATATGGTCAGCGTGGACCAGTTGGACCAAAGGGTCTGTTTCCATGCTGTATGACTCTATGATTCTGTGACTATGACTCTATAATAAGAAAGAATATGGGGGAAAGAAGCTCTTACCTGCAGCAAGTGGGTTAGAAATAATGCACTGTCTGAGTATGGCAGAGGCAGATTCAACTGTGGCTTTCAAGATGAGTTGGAAAAACATTGGAAGATAAAAAAATTCCAAGGGTACTAGAAAAAGACACAAGAGTGGGACTAGCTGGGTTGTTTTCACAGAGAGCCAATGCAGACATGGGTGTTGCAAATGGCCACCTTCTGAGTTGTAGCCATTCAATGATTCTATTATAAGAACCATGTATCTCCAGTGTGGAAGTGTGTGGTCATCGCTCCCTGAAAATAACACTGAAGTCCTTCTCTATCAGCATCTTTGGAGTGACCATTGTCCAAAAGCCTAACCTTACATCAACAATATGGCTATGGTACAGAAGTAGATGACTGGTTGACCTCTTAACTCCCAAAGCTTATTCAATGCATGCAAGTCTCAAGTCAATGGTGTGAAAGAACACACACCTGTTGATGAGTGAGCTACCTGTTGGTGAGTTTGGAGTCAACCAGAACAGTTCGTATGATATGTACTCCTGGAATTGGTCTCAATAAACACTTGTTTACCACCAGTGTACCATGGTTATTTATTTACTATTAACAGCATGTATTACAACTGCCCACAGGTCACTAGCTTATTTTTGACAGCATGTTACAGTCTTTATTACCAAAAAGGACAAGCAGCAAAGTAATAGGAAAACAATCACTATGATATGCTGCCATTGTTGGGCTATTCTTTCCCTTTTCAAGCCCATTGCCATTCTTTGAGGCTTTGAAGTGCCATCCCTTCTGTATCACCAACAGGAATTTCCACCCTTGTACGGGGGGTTTATCAAGTGGCTGTAGAAATTCAGCCAGGACCCTCCTATGTATACAGAATGAAACAAACTACAGAAAATTGTTAAGGAATGAGGTGGATTTATTAGGGGTAATATAAATCCTATCCAATTGAAACTCTGCACTAAAGAGGACATCTTCCCACGAGTATTGAAAACTGGACTTTTCAAATTTGATAGGTTACGTTCTCCTGGATTGTCCAAACTTATTTAATAGTAAGTACATAAAAGACTTGCTAAGGCTTAACCAAATTGTTAGTTGCCCAAGAATACATACTAACCACAAAGACTTTCAATACTTTTGCTTTTGTCCCAATGTTGTAAGCTCTCTACTTCCTTCCTGCCAGTACATATGCATAAAAATCCTCCCATACATGCCTCCTGTGGCCAAGAATGCAGCTATGTGCAAATACAACCCTTTGATTGATCAGCAGCAAGAGAAGCGCAGTCAGCCACTCCACTTCTCTGGCCTCCTTCCTCTCCTAAGCAACATGAGTTCAGTGAAATTGGGAGAAGGAAAGTGAAAGGATATGGGGTGTGGGCAGGAAAGGGGAATTGAAGCTCAAGATCAGCCATGAGCGTACTGAATAGCAGAGCAGGTTTGATTGGCTGTTCTTGTGTTTTTGTGTTCTTGTGAATAATTTTCAAATTGGCACGCAGTAACTAATGGGGTGCCACAGGGATCAGTGCTGGGACTGATAATATATATTAATACATATAATGATTTGGATGAGGGAACAAAATGTAACATCTCAAAGTTTGCAGATGATACCAAGTTGGGTGGGAGGGTGAACTGTGACGAGAATGCAGAGATCCTTCAGCACGATCTCGTCAGGTTGGGTGAGTGGGCAAATCAGTGGCAGATGCTATATAATTTGGATAAATGTGAGGTTATTCACTTCAGAAGCAAAAACAAGAAAGCAAATTATTACCTGAATGGCTGTAAATTGGAAGAGGGGAGTGTGCAGTGGGACCTGGGAGGCCTTGTGCACCAGTTGCTGAAGGTAAGCATGCAGGTGCAGCAGGCAGTAAAGAAGGCAAATGGTATGTTGGCCTTCATTGCGAGATGTTTCGAGTACAGGAGCAGGGATGTGTTGTTGCAGTTAGACAGGGCCTTGGTGAGGCCACACCTGGAATATTGTGTGCAGTTTTGGACTCCTTTTCTGAGGAAGGATGCTTTTGCTCTCGAGGGAGTGCAGCAAAGGTTTACCAGGCTGTTTCCACGGATGGCGCGTCTGACATATGAGGAGAGATTGACTTGACTGGGATTGTTTTTGCTGAAATTCGGATGAATGAGAAGGGATTTCATAAGACTTATAAAATGTTAACAGGACTAGACAGGGTAGATGCAGGGAGGATTTTCTTGATGATGGGTGAGTCCAGAACCAGGGGTCACAGTCTGAGGATTTGGGGTACACAATTTAGGACGGAGATGAGGAGGCATTTCTTCACCCAATGAGTGGTGAGCCTGTGGAATTCATTACCACAGGAAGCAGTTGATGCCAAAACATTGAATGTATTCAACAGGCAACTAGATATAGCACTTGGGGAGAATGGGATCAAGGGTTATGGGAGAAAGCAGGATTAGGCTATTGTGTTGGACAATCAGCCATGATCGTGAAGAATGGTGGACCAGGCTCAGAGGCCCGAATGTCCTTCTCCTGCTCCTATCTTCTAGGTCTTTATGTTTCTGTAAGTTGTGCCACTGCTACATGGCTGGAGCTACATGCTTTATTCTATTGAAATCTATTCATGCAAAAACGTTCCATACTTAAAGACTTGACCTATCCAGACCTAATAAACCTTTTAATTGACCATTAAACCCCCTTATTATCTTTTCAATTTTAGATCATTTTAAACTTCATCAAGATGTCGGCTAAGCTCAAATGGCCATAGAGGCAGCAAGGGATCCGGCACGGGCTCATAGCAGTGGTGAGTGATCCCAGCACAGTGTTGAGTGAGCCCAGCACTGACCTTGTGGTGGTGGTGAGTGAACCAAGTGCGGACTCATGGGCCCACCGCAGATCTCGTGGTGACAGCGAGTGAGCCCAGTGCGGACTCAAGTGAGTCTTTACTTACTTTTCCAGGGGGAACACAGGACCTGGCATCGGAATTGGTGGCTGCTACGTTAGTGGAGCTGCCGTCGGCGAGGTAGGCCCAGTGGCAAAAAAAAGCACCTGAGGATTGGTGACTTCGTCATTGGTTGGCTGTGGCGCTGGCAGCAGTAAAGTGATGGTGGAAAGGCATCACAGTGGCACTGAATAAGGTGGGCCCAGCAGCAAGAGATGCGACTCTGATGTTGGTGGGTCTGGCGGAGGTGGTGGCAAAGCAATAGCAGGGGAGAATTGGCCCAGCGGCAAAAGATAGCCCCTGAAGTGTAGCGACTTCAACGTCGGATGTGTCTGGTGTAGATATCGGTGTGGCAGTGGAGGAGGGATCACGGCACAGAGCTGGCTCAGGACTGATGGACTATCTTTAAGCTATATCTTTCTATATGTTTTCTTATTCTTAAGCTATCCAAAATGGCGATGGATCATGGCAACAGTGGAAAAGTTTCTCACTGTATTTTATTGTTTTTCTCTCTGTAAAATAGACATGACAATAGAAATCATTCATTCATTCAAACTTGGCACAAAGCAAACAGTGTGCCTCACATTGCCAGAGACCTGGGTCAGTCTTGGCTGACCGCGCGGAGTTTGCACATTCTCCCCATGTCTGCGCTGGTTTCCTCCGGGTGCTTCGGTTTCCTCCCTCAGTCCAAAGATGTGCAGAATAGTTGGATTGGCCATGCTAAATTGCCCCAAAATGTCCAGGGATGTGCAGTAGGAGGATTAGCCATGGTAAATGCAGGGTTATGGGGATAGGCTGGGGTCTGGGTCTGGGCGGAATGCTCTTCAGAGGGTCGGTGCAGATTCTATTGCTCATATGATGTTTTTCCACACTGTAGGGATTCTATGATTCAAACAAATATTCCACGTGAAATGACTGCCAAAATATCTATTAAGGAGTAATTTTTTAGAATACCAGAACAATTCACACATCACAAAATCTATGTTGTTGCTATGTCTAAACTGTTGTTGCTGAACTTGTTATTTGTTTAGCTTGTTGACTCCAGGGTGCATAGAGTCTTTGGATTTTAATCTGATAATGTATGCCAGCTCTACATGGTTATTATCTGCAAGATAAATTTATTTTGTTCTCTTACACGTTATTTCTCAGCATACTAAAGCATAACTGGATTCACATTCCATTTGTTCAGTCTAAACATATTTCTTGTGTTAAATTCTGTGTATTTTACATTTGAGAAAGCTAGTAGATTAACATGTAGGTAACAAAATCATACCAAATAGGAAAATAAGGCATAAGCTAAGAGATCGCGACAATATTATTCAGTCATTTCATGTCTTTCAAAGCAAAATAAACCCTGAATAAGGTCTTTCCTGAGGAAGACGATCTAGCTGCTTTGGCTTTGGATGATCGTGGAACCAAAGACCCTCAGCAATTGATGCAAAGAACATTATAGTACCTTAAACCAATATAATGCTCTCATCTATTTAACACAATATCTTTGTCATATCTCCCAAAAAATCATTGAAACTAAATGCCAATTCTTTTAATCTAGCTCTCATTTTAAAACTTCAAATCAAACTTCTTTAGCCCTACATGCCTATCCTTTTATTAACTATTTAATTCAATAGTAAGCACAAGATAAGTGCACTTGTTGCCTATATCATTCTAATTTCTATTAATAACAAAGTACAACATAAATGCACTTTCTACTCTAGATACCATATTCCAAAACAAACTAAAGCCATTCTATTCTTTCCTAATACTGTGGAAAATGGATTTTTTTTGGGTGACCAAATATGCTTTGTTTTCCCCTTTCATCAGATGCAATCTGAAGGTTGGTATCATGAGAGCTGCTGGTTGCTCTTGGGCTAAAGAGACTCATGGAATAGTTAATGAAGTGTCAATCCTTTCATGGTTAATATGGTCAATATCTTTTGGAAATTCTTTAGCTTTTCTGCTGTTAATCCTAACATTTTAAGTCTGTGTTGACCATAGTTCCCAATTACAAAAGAAATTTTTAATGGATTCCTTTTCTGCGTTGGACACACAAGAATCTGGAATCCATAACTATGAACATAGTTACACATTTTAAATTCTGCTGGAAGGTCTGTTGCTGCACAATTTAACTGTGGAATTTTGTGGGCATTCTGACAATATCCATTTGATCTTCCCTTGCTTGCTATCGATTCGGCACACACTCTGATCACTTGCCTTTCTCACATGAGTTAAATTTGCTACCAGCAAGCTGTGTTTTGAACATTCTCCAATACTGTAATGAATAAAGAAATGAAGGGTTCTCTCATGCACCTTAGCACAGTTTAAGATTGGAAACCATGTGTTTTCCCTGGAGATTAACTTGTTTGCTGATTGTTCAAGCCTATTAAGCCTCATCAGCACAATATTTTCCATCACTGTTTTTAATAATGGTTCAATAATCAATTGTTCATCAGGGATTGATTAACTACATGGATTAGTCTATTTAAAACACCAAAACACATTACAAGTTATGAAGCAGACATTACAGTAAACCAACTGATTTCTGTATGTGCAGCTTGCAACCACAGCAGACTAATTGCCAGGCAGAGCTACAACATTCTATAAAAAAAATGAAAGAACTGCAGATGCTGTAAATCAGAAACAAAAATAGAAATTGCTGGAAAAGCTCAGTAGTTCTGGCAGCATCTGTGAACGGAAATCAGAGTTAACATTTCAGGTCAAGTGACCCTTCTTCAGGAGGTTCTGCACTGCCCTGCATGTATCCTGACATTTGCCCTGGACATGGCAGAAAGGGGGAAATTGCTGCTTTGTTTTTGTGTAGGAATCTGGCACCCTACTGGACAAGTTTGATGCAAAGGTAGTACTTCCTCTTCTCCTAGGACCAGCAGTGGAAGTCAGGATATCAGAGCATTTCAGTCTGGTCTGAGGTTTCCGCCTGGGTTACAACTCTCACAGCTGCTTGGAGGAATGCCCGGTGCTGTGTGAAGGAAGTCAACATTCTTCTCCACACCGACAGCATAAGTGCTACCATCCTCTCTGAAACCTTACACTCACTCTATCACTGTTTAAGTGATAAGGGCCCACATAAAAGATTAACGTGTAAAATTAAAGCGCATGGGATTGGGGGTAGTGTACTGACATGGACAGAGAACTAGTTAGCAGACAGGAAACAAACAAAAGGAATAACTGAGTCTTTTTCCACGAAGCAGGCAATGACCAGTGGGGCACTGCTGGGATCAGTGCTTGGATCCCAGTTATTCACAATTTATGTTAAAAATTTAGATGAGGAAACTAAATGTAATACAGTATCTCCAAGACAGCAGATAACACAAAGTTGGGTGAAAGGGTGAACTGTGAGGAGGTTGCAGGGATGTTTGAATTTAATTTGGATAAGTTGAGTGAGTGGGCAAATAAATGGCAGATGGAGTATAATGTGGATTAATGGGAGGTTAGCAACTTTGGTAGCAAAAACAGGAAAGCAGATTACTAACTGAATGGCCATACATTGGGAAGCAGGATGTGCAATGAGACCTGGGTATCTTTTTATACTAGTTGTTGCAAGATTCATGCAAGTGCAGCAGACAGTGAAGAAGGCAAATGATATTTTGGCCTTCAAAGAAAGAATTCAAATACTGGAGCAGGGATGTCTTGCTGCAATTGTGCAGGGCCTTAGTGAGACCACACCTGGAGTAGTGTGTGCAGTTTTGGTCTCCTTATCTGCGGAAGGATGTTCTGGTTATAAAGGGAGTTCAACAAAGGTTTACCAGACTGATTTCTGGGATGATGGGACTGATGTATGAAAAGAGAAAGGATTGATTAGGACTATATTCAATGGAATTTACAGGAATGGGAGGGGTTATTGCATAGACACTTACAAAATAAGACAGGTAAATACAGGAGGTATGTTCATAATGACTGGGGCATCTAAGAATAAGGGACAAACCATTTAGAACTGAGATGAGGAAAATTTTCTTTATTCAGAGAGTAATGATCCTGCGGGTTTCTCTGCCATAGAAAGTGGTAGAGACTAAACCATTGAATGTTTTCAAGAAGAAATAGGATATAGTTTTTAAGGCTAAAGGGACCAAAGGATATGGGGAGAAAGCAGGAACTGGGTACTGAGTCATATAATTAGCCTTGATCATATTGAATGGCAAATCAGGTTCTAAGGGCAATAAGGCCTAATCCTGCTCCTATTTTCTGTGTGTTGATGCATGCCCTTTGTGTTGTCTATCCACTCACTTGGGCTACCTGCATGAAAAGTAACAGCTGTGCCATCCACGTTCATTTCCCTTATCACCTGCCTCTCTCTCATTCCGGAAGGAAAATAGGGCAAAAATAGTCAAGAGGCGTGGTGTGCTGCCTGACATTCTGCTCCTCAACCTTATCTGGATAGCATTCTGACTCTGATTATCTCCAATGACTCAATGACCATCTCCAAGCCCCTGGGCTGATGTCAGAGGCTCCCCTTGAGTTACTTGTCCCAATGTCCTTAGTGAAGGTTATTCCTCCTTGACTTGATTGTGGTATGTGATAACCATAATAAGCTTCCTTCCTTTGCATCTGGTCTAAATGGCAAGGCAAGACAGAAGTAATATGAGTCTGGTAGCTTTGACTGAGGGCACAAGGTGCACAAAGACAAGGCAATGGAAGGCAGTGATGCTGTGAGCATCCAGAAAGGACCAGTGCAAGTGTACATTATGACAACAATCTCAGAGATGCAGCCTGGTCCAGTCCATGAATTGTGTGTTTGTCCCTGAACACACAATATCCTTGCTGCAGCATTTCAATGATAGTTGCGGGTACAGACTGAGGCACAGCATTGAAGTGCAGAAGCATCCTGCATGTGGATCAGAGATGTACTGCAAGGGTTCTCAGAAACTGGCACATTTGGATACCAATATCCATGGATGTTGTGTTTGTTATGTTACATTTAGTGTTAGCTTAATTTGAATTATATTAACATTACACAGTACAATAGGTAATGTTTTCTGTCTTTTTGGAGACATGTTTTCCATATTTGTTTCCTTGTCAAACATGTAGTGATATAAAGAAGTCAAATTTTTTTTTTAATATGTTAGGAAGTGCTAAAGGTACCAAATATAATGTGAGATAAGGGCTACTGTGGATACTATTGCTAAAATATATTTACCTTGCTACTAAAACAGCATAAAAATAACATAGTGTGTACCTGTTTCTTAAACAAGTACTGCAGTGACAAATCCTCAGGGAGTGATAGTTGAGGGACTGCAAAGTTGTATGATAAGCATACAATGCAAGAGACCAGAAAAAATCATTCTCTAGCTGCTGTGATGCATTATGTGAATTCATTTCTGTCATGTATCTTTTAACGGATGACAGTTCACCTGATGGCATCATCATCATATGGCAATTAGCAAAAAAAAGTACAACAGCAAGTTGATGTTTGGAAACACATTACAGACACCTCAAAGGAGAAGAGCGTTTATGTTCAGCTGGATGAAACAAAATCAATGAACCATTACTTATCGGTTGATAGATAATACCATTTTTTTTCATTGCACAGATAATGACATTTCACTTTATAGATTCACTGTGACGTTGCCAGCTAATATGAAAAGAATGTTTATCAGTAACTAAATGGCAAACAACTTTTTTCTCCGATATTACCTTGAACTCATTTTGCAACTGACACTATTCCATCAAATTACTGAGTTGTCGCTGCAGATTGGAATCAATCAATTTATCTATCAACATATTAATTTGCACATAAGTTCTGCAAACATAAGACACTGTGATCAGCTTTAAACTCTATCTGGCAATCAAAATGGTTACACATTAGGTTCAGCTAGCTTACAAGCACTGATATTACACAGCCAGGATGCATTACAGCTTTTGCAATTTTAATAACATTTTGATTGCTGAAGATTGTATTATTTCTAAATTTTGATAAATTATTCAATATAAAGCAGGACTATAACATTCAGATGTAGCTGAAAAGAATATCACAGCAAGGAATTTGCAAACAGGGGTGTTATTTTAAAATGCATATGCCTCATTTGAATTCAAAGCAGCGTTGGTTATTTAAAGGCTGCCACTGTGGGTTCTTCAGTAAACGCATTTCCCCACGCTCAGTTAGCATTCACTGCATTACCATTTAGATAAAAGCTGATGGAATAAATGCTCTGAATTTTTTTAAATCTACTTTTTGATTAAAAATGTGACAACCTAAGGCACAGAATTTGCCATAAAATTAATAAATAAAACCATTTCTGTAATCTATAATTAAAAGCCAAATTTAATATGTTCAGAAAGATATACAGCCTGACCAATAAGCTATCTAGTCTCACATTACTCCAAACCACAGCAACAGAAGTTAATTTACTTCCCATTAGTTAACTTTTAAACATCAAGGTTTTTTTTGCCCTAAGAGAAATCTCATCCTTTAACATCACCTTTGTAATCAACATTGTTTGGTGTCTAGTTACTGTAATTTTTTTAATCAAACTTATGATGTTACGGTTAATTCACTTTTAAATGTCAAGCATTTAAAGTCTAATAATGTAACAGTTGAGAATTCAGCAATACCAGAGACATGTAGGTTCTGCCAATCTGTACCAGCACAGACTCAATAAATAATCTACAAAAGACTTCCACCTGACATCTGGCCATGTTGATAGACTGGCTGAAGGATGGAACTACAAAGAAGCACCCAGAGACCATGACTGTGAGTTTATTGGGACAGTCACCAGCAGTCAATAGGGTTCCTTCTGCTGCCATCCATGTCTTCGAAGGGTGTGGGGTTTTCATGTGATCTAGTAAGTGTGAGGGTAGTCACTTTCTGGTTAAATGAGAAGAGTCTTGCAGAGTAAACAAAATGTAGTTTATTGCATTTCTGCAACTTTTTAAAGCTTCTAAGAAGTGGCTTCATATTACTTCAAAGACTGATGGGAGGTGACGGCCTTATGTCTGTCTCCTACGAGATCCACATTCCCACCAGGCTCTCATGACATCATGAAAACGGGTAGTGCTTATCTTTCCAGAACCATATTCAAGATCTCCCACGAAGCTTTTTATCTTCAACTATAATTGTTAAGCATTTTAATTACATTTATCACTACCCTACCACCCACCAAGTATTTTACTTTACAAATTTAGATCACTGGAGGTTTCAATATTCTACCTGAACATGTTCTTTTCAGACTTGAAAAAATGATAGTTTGATGGGGAAAAGGTAGTTGTCTTGGACCGTCTTCTTGTTGCTCTGATGTTCTCTTCTGAACTGGAGGAGACTTACCTTCTTACATTTCTTTCACACAGTACACCATCTTTGCAGGTGTTGATTAGTTTGATGTTGCTTATCACTTCTTTGTGGTGACTTCCACAGAGTTGTTTGTAGCGTAACGTCAATTAGTGTCAGTGGATTTTTGTTTCAATCCATCTGTAGATCTATGCTGCAGAATGTAGACATTCTGCCTCAACTTGTTGATTAGCTTGAACCTTCTCAGTCATACTCAGTTCTTGGTGAAACTACGTTGTTCACTTCTGAAATTGTACTACCTGAAGACCACTTCTTGCTTGTTGTGATATATGTTAAGGTTATTGAGGATTCTTATTTGGAAGATAGGGAGGTCAGACATTCTTCTTGAACTTGCCCCTTCCCATTCATCTCATACCTAATGTGTGGCTTGAATTTCTCATAACTAGAGCATTGTGCTGTGTTACAGTACACAATTATATTGCAGATCATCTACACAAAATCACCACAGTGTGCAACAGCTCATTCAGTCCAACAGGTCCACACTGACCCTCCGAACAGCATCCCACCCAGACCCATCCCCCTAACCCTGCATTTCGCTTGGCTAATCCACCTAACCTACACAACCCTGAACACTATGGATAATTTAGCACGGCCGATCCATCTAAATTGCACTGTGGGAGGAAACCAAAGAACCTGGCGGAAACCCACATAGACATGGGGAGAATGTACTAACTCCACACAGACAGTTGCCCCAGGATGGAATTGATCCTAGATCCCTGGCCCTGTGAGGCAGCAGTGCTAACCACTGAGCCACTATGCCTCAAATGTCTTGAGTTTACTATGCTAAATAAAAACCGAAAGAACTGCAGATGCTGTTAATTAGGAACAAAATACAAGTGTACCATGCTATTCAGTTGCTGCCTCATTGTTTGTCTTTCTTCTTGAAGTTTGTTGTTATTTGGAATCTGAACTCTCTTTTGTTTTGATAACAGTAGAAAATATTTCTGCCAAACAAGTACAGTCACAGCTGTTGATCTAATTAATGGTACAAAACAAATTTCTTCTTCCAATATAAGTCATCTATGGCATTCTGCCTTTTGTTTAGTTCCACCATGGGTATATGGAGTCCTGTAAAATCTTCCATCAGGCATTTCTTTACCAGCTGTGTCTCACTTGGTTGTTCCTTGATTTGCTGTTCTTTTATGTTTTATTGTTTAACCCCTTCCTTCTTTTAAATAAGATTGAGGTCAATACACACTTTACCACTCAGCGTTGTGAATTATGAGTTGTGAAGTACTTGTAAATTTTCTAGTGTTTGGTGTCCCATATTTGGAAAGGTTGCTACTGGCATACCTTTAATGTTAGACGATACGAAGGTGGGTCACCTTGTGGACAATGCGGAGGGCTGTTCTAGGTTACAAAGGGACATTGATAGAATGCAGAGCTGGGCTGAGAAGTGGCAGATGGAGTTTAACCCTGAAAAGTGTGAGGTGATTCATTTTGGAAGGACAAACTTGAAAGCAGAATACAGGGTTAACGGAAAGATTCTTGGCAGTGTGGAGGAGCAGAGGGATCTTGGGGTTCATGTTCACAGTTCCCTGAAAGCTGCCACCCAGGTGGATAGAGTTGTTAAGAAGGCGTATGGGGTGTTAAGCTTTCATTAATAGAGGGACTGAGTTCAAGAGCCGTGAAGTTATGCTCCAGCTATACAAAACCCTGGTTCGGCCACATCTGGAGTATTGTGTCCAGTTCTGGTCGCCTTATTACAGGAAAGATGTGGAAGCATTGGAAAAAGTGCAGAGGAGATTTACCAGGACGTTACCTGGAATGGAGGGAAGGTCTTACGAGGAAAGGTTGAGAGAGCTAGGGCTTTTCTCTTTAGAACGACGAAGGATGAGAGGTGACTTGACACAGATGTACAAAATGATCAGAGGTATAGATAGAGTAGACAGCCAGAGACTTTTTCCTCAGGTGGAGGTAGCTTTTACGAGGGGACATAGTTTTAAAGTGAAAGGAGGTAGATATCGGGGAGACGTCAGAGGTAGGTTCTTTACTCAGAGAGTGGTAGGGGCATGGAATGCATTGCCGGAGAGGGTAGTGGAGTCGGCCTCATTAGGGGCATTTAAGCGGCTATTAGATAGGCATATGGATGATAGTATAAGGTAGGGGTGGAGGTTAGATAGACCTTAGGTTTCGGGTAAAAGTTCGGCACAACATCGTTGGCCGAAGGGCCTGTACTGTGCTGTGCTGTATTGTTCTATGTTAATTGCAAAGTCCTCTGGATCATATAATTGAATGTCTGTTGGCTGTCAAGAGTGTTTTGTCAACTAAGTCTCACCATCTGATAATAGTGTGATGCTTGTTCCTATGTCTAACTTGAAATTATGAGATGCTCCCATCGAAATAAATATCAATACGTCATAAAGTTTGGTCTAGATCATTGATTTCTTCCAGATTTTTTGCTTTGCTCTGGCTGTGTCCTGCTTTAGCATATTTTCTGAAAGTGACTTATTGTTTTACAATAAAATAATTCCATTTTAATAGCTGGATGCTATTTGTGCAAGTAAAGTTTCTTTGATTCACAGCATTGGCAAAGATTGTTCATGTTTAGTGCCTGTCTACTTGCTGTACTGGCTTGTCATATGTGTATTCTTTTGCTCTGCATCCCTTAATAACAGAATGGATTCCAATGCTATCCTGTGGTAGGTTTAATCAATTTCCCTTACGATTGATCTGTGTCGCCTCCAAAGCTCTGCTTCACTGACCATTTGAATGGCATTCTCTGGAATCAGTTCCCCATTGTTGCATCCCTCCATTCGTCTTAGAGATTATTCATGAGGAAATCCTTGGATTCCTTTAACTGATATATTCTTCTGTTAAATCTAGTTCCTTTATGAATTTTATTAGTTATATGGTTGAGTATCTCTTCAAATGTCTGTTGCTACTTGAATGCCTTAGCGATCAATAATGTCATTTGACATACCCTCAATTGTGTATGGAGGTGTATTTACTTGTTCAGATTCTGACTTAGTATCCAGTTACAAAAAATTATTTTCACCAGTATATACAGTTTTACATTATACCTGGCTCATCTCTGAAATTAAATCTGCCTGGAAGCACTATTTCTGATATCCGACCTTCTTAATATGACTACATATTATATATTCTTTAAAGACTTTAATTTCCCAGCAATGACTGTTCTCTTATGCTTTGCTGCTGTTCTAGACGGTATGTTAATGACGTTAATGGAGGATTTCTGCACTACTGTGGCTTCTATGAACATTTTACCATCTTTTACAGATGTGTTTGAGGTTTTCTAGCTACAGTGGAGTCTCTGGAAAAAAAAGTAAGGCCAGGATCTTCACTTTAAATTGCATAACACAGATCTGCTTTAAGTGGCTGGTTTCACAGTCTCTCCAGCTCTCTGCTTCCACATCATGTGATTTTCTCTCTTGGCTCTGTTAGATCAGTTTTATTTTCTCGGCATACCTTGTGGTGTCTATGTCCCATGTTTGCGATGCCCAATCTGAGGTGTTAATTATTTGTTAAATTCTCACCCTTTCAGCCTGAATTATTGTGCAGTTTAAAGTTGCTCTTTTGGCCCAGGGAATTTTCATTTTGACTCATGGAATCCCCAATGTCTGTTCACTTACCAACCAAACTCAGACACAGGAATGCTCCCACAGACTACCACATCACAAAGCAGCCTGTACTTCTGCATTGAAGCTGCAGATTTCCTCCACATCTGATCCAAAATGCTTTCCATCACTACCTGAAACTCTCTCCAGTGCTGACAGCTGCCATGAGGTTTTCTCAGGGCTCATCATCCCCAGCAATCAATAGTATCCTGTTAATTCTGAAATTCTTCAGGTCACCAGCACTGTTTCCTTATTGGCACTCACTTTGCCAAAGTGAATTGTCAGCCCCTGCGCTGATCACATTGCGTGCGTGTGTCATCTGTACCTTCTATGTTTGTGCAATCTTTAAGGGCTAATGTGGTAGAGTACCTATGAGGGGAGCTTTCTGGTCTAATGAAAGTAGTTTTGTGGAATAAAACAGATGTAGTTTATTGTATTTCTGCAACTATTTGCAGGTTATAAAATATACTCTGCATTACTACAAAGGCTGTTGGGAGGACCTAGCTTTAGGTCTAAAACAAGAAGCTGCTGGAAAAGCTCAGCAGCTTTAGGTCTGTTTACCACAAGATCCTACTTTATTTTCCCATCAAGTCCTCATGACGTCTTCACAGTGTGTGGTGTTTATTGCATTCAATCAATTTTTAACTCTTTCAGATCTGGAGTTACATTGATCAGAAGTGAAACTGGACCAGCATATAAATACACACAACATCACATTACATGGACTGCAACAAGTTAAGAAGACAACTCACTATCACCTTCTCAAATTTATCAGAGACAGACAATGAATGCTGGCCTAAACAGCGAAACCCACATCCTATGAATTAATGAAGTAAAATGTAGAGGCTGAAGGCTCTGACGCACAGAGTGGAGTGCAAGGCTCTATGAATTAAATCAACACAATAACGCTGGGATTGCAGGGGTGAAGTTGTGAGGGTGGTGGGGAGATCAGGATATCACATCTGTGGTTGGGCTGCAGCACGTTAAGAATTTAAGTATAAGATGTGGAGGAGCTGCCCATGACCCGCAAACAGCGGTAAAAGAAACTGCATTTCCCACACTTCTGCCCTCACATCACCTCCTCCCAGCAAAAACAAAGACAGAATCCCCCTTATCCTCACATATCACCCCCACAAATTCCGCATCCAACGTATCATTCTCCGCCGCTTTCGACACCTACAATCCGACCCCACAACCAAAGAGATATTTCCCCCATCCCTTTCGTAGGGACCGCTCTCTCCGCGACTCCATCGTCTGCTCCACACTCCCCACTAACCCCAACACCCCCAGAAGAAGTGCTACACCTGCCCCTACACTTGCCCCTCACCTCCATTCAAGGCACAAAACAAACCTTCCACACTAGACAGGGATTCACCTGCACATCTGTCAACTTGGTCTACTGTATCCGCAGCTCCTCTACATTGGGGAGACCAAGCGGAGGCTTGGACACCGTTTTGTAGAGCATCTGCGCTCTGTACGCGATAAACGACAACACCTTCTGGCCACGAACCATTTTAACTCCCACTCCCTGGGTGACATGTCCATTCTGGGCATCCTCCAGTGTCACAATGACACCACCACAAACCGGAGGGGCAACACCTCACATTCCATCTCGGGAGCCTACAGCCCAATGGCCTAAACATGGAATCCACCTGTTTTAAAATCTCCCCATCCCCGGCCTCATCCCATGTCCAACCCTCCCTCTCACCCCCGCCTCCTTGGCCTGACACAACCTGTCCATCTTCTCTCCCATCTATCTGCCCCACCCATCCCACTGACCAACCCCCACCACTCCCTACCTGCACTCACCCATTACCATTCCACCTACCTACCCCAGCCCAACCCTCCTCTCTCTATTTATTTCCCAGCTCAGTTCCCCCTCCCCATTTCTGAAGAAGGGTCCCGACCTGAAACGTCAACTTTCCTGCTGCTCTGATGCTGCCTGGCCTGCTGTGTTCCTCCAGCTCTGTACTGTGTTGTCTCTTGTTCTTTTATACTTACCTTGGCCTGTTGGGACCTCCCACCTTATAGCTACAGCTGACAGTACAAGCCTCTGTTCAATTTACGATTAAGTTTAAGTTGTCACAAAGGTGTCAACTGTGACTTTTAAATGTCAAATAGGATCCCATACACCTTTGGTGGGAACTTCATTACAACCTAATTTTAGTTTGTAAGAATTTAAGAGGCATGTTGGGATTGGGTTGCTTGAATCTCTTTTGCTCATCAGCTGTTGTGGGGGGGAATAGGGGAGGTTAATAGTTAAAATTGAAACCACATTATTTAACCTTTGTACCCAGTCCTTAGAATTTTAATATTTCCAACCACAATCTTTCAAATAACTCATTCACAGCTGAAAGATTTTACTCCCATACTCCAACAATGCTGCTTTAGACACAAGCAGACAAATTAATTAAAACAAGCAATAATAAATTTATGCTCTCCAGATAATATTCTCCCAGCGTACTAAATGAGCCTGTCTAATATTATTGATTTGAAATAAATTACAATGGAGGTCTACAGTTCTTTTTTTCAACATAGAGGTTAATATGGGCTGTGGTTTGTATGAATGTAATAGGAACCTAAAAATAAATAAGAGGGAATAAATATGCCATCCCAAGGAAGGTGACATTTACTAAGCTTCTGGCATTATCAGCTATTTTATCAACCTTAATTAGAAGAGATAACCCATGCTCCTCACGGGATAAAATATGCAGTGTATGGTCTGAAATTTGATCTTCTGGTCACCTTGACTAAACAGCCATCTGTCTATTCCAGCACATTTTTTGTTAGAACAAAGATGTTTCTAATTTAATAAATCATACCCAGTTAGATTAGACATCATTCTGCCCATTGACAACCAGCAATACAGTATATGCAAATAAAAGCTGCACCTGGAGCAAACAATTGTGATAACTACAAAGTACTCATCATGCTTAGAATTAGGATATAAAACACCCACATCTATAACCTATATAACAACTCGGTTTAAACAACCATCTTGACTCCTATGAAAAAACAACCATACCACATACTGCTGCATCTCAATCTCCTTTGACCATTTACTTTGTGAGCATATATGACAAGCAAAGAAATAAAACAGGGAACTAGTTGCAAACATAATCCATGGTCTACAATGCTGACAAAAACTGTGTTTCTGTAATAAAAAGAATAAACTGCCTCTGCTAAATAAACATACCTTACAGCTGCTGTGATAAAATCTTCTATTTGTATCCATTTTCTGTACTGTGCAAGAAGCAATCTGTAGTTGGTAACATTTATGGAACAGATAATTCCAAGAGTTGCTACATAACAATATTCAACCCTGTCCAGCAACAGGGAAAGGGCTTATTACAAGCTTTTTGATATGTTCTTCAGGACAATTTAGGGAAGAAGAGTTCAAAATTACAAACATTGAGATAGTGAGGTTGGAAAGAGAGAGAAAAGTTGACTCCGTATTAGGAATTCTACAATTAGCTGTATGGCCAGGAAAGTAGCTAAACTACATAGATATTACATATGGGATTCAGTGAAGAGTCAAGAGCATTGGATGGTTCTGTGCTGTTAGAACTCAGCAATAAGTTCATAGAGTCATAGAGATGTACAGCAGGGAAACTTAGGTCCAATTTGTCCAAGCCGATCAGCTATCCTAGAAAAATCTAGTCCCATTCACCAGCATTTGACCCACATCCCTCTAGACCCTTCCTATTCATATACCCATCCAGAAGCCTTTTAAATGTTGTAATTGTACCAGTCTCCACCACTTCGTCTGGCAGCTCATTCCATACATGCACCACCCCGTGCGTGAAAAAGTTGTCCCTTAGGTCCATTTTAAGTCTTTCCCCTCTCACCTTAAACCTATGCCCTCTAGTTTTGGACTCCCCCATCCCAGGGAAAAGACCTTGTCTATTTATCCTATCCATGCCCCTAATGATCTTATAAACCTCTTTAAGGTCATGCCTCAGCCTCCGACACTCCAGGGAAAATAGTCACAGCCTATTCAGCCTTTCCCTATAGCTCAAACCCTCCAACCCTGGCAACATCCTTGTAAATCTTTTCTGAACCCTTTCAAGTTTCACAACATCCTTCCTATAGCAGGGAGACCAGAATTGCAAACAATATTCCAAAACTGGTCTAACCAATGTCATGTACAGCCAAAACATAACCTCCCAACTCCTGTACTCAATGCACTGACCAATAAAAGCATGCATACCAAACTCCTTCATTTCCCTATCTATCTGCGACTCTACTTTCAAGGAACTATGAACCTGCACTCCAAGGTCTCTTTGTTCAGCAACACTCCCCAGGACCTTACCATTAAGTGTATAAGTCCTATCCTGATTCACATTTATCTAAATTAAACTCTATCTGCTGCTCGTCGACCCGTTGACCCATCTGATCAAGATCCCGTTGTATTCTGAAGCAAACTTCTTCACTGTCCACTACACATCTAATTTTGGTGTCATCTACAAACTTACCAACCATACCTCCTATGTTCACATTCAAATCATTTATATAATTGACAGAAAGTACTGAACTCAGCATCGATCCTTGTGGCACACCACTATCAGCGGCCTCCAGTCTGAAAAGCAATCCTCCGCCCACAGCCGACGCCGACGCAGCTCCGCCCACAGCCGACGCCAACACAGCTCCGCCCACAGCCGACGCCGACGTAGCTCCGCCCACCACCTCCACAGCCAGCAGCTCCAGAGGAGACAGCAGCACCCAGCCCTGCCGAGTCTTCACCATCCCCCCAGACCTACCCCTTACTGAGGACGAACGGTCAGTCCTCAGTAAAGGGCTCACCTTTGTCCCCCTCCACCCACAGATCAACGAATACCGCTCACGCTTGGACATGGAGCAGTTTTTCCGCCGCCTCCGCCTCCACGCTTACTTCTTTAACCGTGAACCTAACCCTCCCTCTACTGACCCCTTCTCCCGCTTCCAACACACCCCCTCCTCCTGGACACCACCCCAAGGCCTCCTACCCTCCCTCGACCTCTTCATCTCCAACTGCCGTCGAGACATCAATCGCCTCAACCTCTCCACCCCTCTCACCCACTCCAACCTCTCCCCCGCAGAACGTGCAGCCCTCCGCTCTCTCCGCTCCAATCCCAACCTCACCATAAAACCCGCGGACAAGGGAGGTGCAGTTGTAGTATGGCGCACTGACCTCTACATCGCCGAGGCCGGACGCCAACTCTCCGACACCTCCTCCTACCGCCCCCTTGATCATGACCCCACCCCTGAGCACCAAACCATCATCTCGCAAACCATCCACAACCTCATCACCTCAGGTGACCTCCCACCCACGGCCTCCAACCTCATCGTTCCCCAACCTCGCACTGCCCGCTTCTATCTCCTTCCCAAAATCCACAAACCTGAATGCCCTGGTCGACCCATTGTCTCCGCCTGCTCCTGCCCCACCGAACTGATCTCCAACTATCTCGACTCCATTTTCTCCCCCTTGGTCCAGGAACTCCCTACCTATGTCCGTGACACCACCCACGCCCTCCACCTCCTCCAGAACTTCCAATTCCCCGGTCCCCAACACCTCATCTTTACCATGGACGTCCAGTCCCTCTACACCTGCATTCCCCATGGAGATGGCCTTAAGGCCCTCCGCTTCTTCCTGTCCCGCAGGCCCGACCAGTCCCCCTCCACTGACACCCTCATCCGCTTAGCCGAACTCGTCCTCACACTCAACAACTTCTCTTTCAATTCCTCCCACTTCCTACAGACAAAGGGGGTAGCCATGGGTACCCACATGGGCCCAAGCTACGCCTGCCTCTTTGTAGGTTACGTGGAACAATCCCTCTTCCGTACCTACACCGGCCCTAAACCCCACCTCTTCCTCCGTTACATTGATGACTGTATCGGTGCCGCCTCGTGCTCCCACGAGGAGCTCGAACAGTTCATACACTTCACTAACACCTTCCACCCCAACCTTAAATTTACCTGGACCATCTCTAACACCTCTCTCCCCTTCCTGGACCTCTCTGTCTCCATATCGGGCAACCACCTCGAAACCGATATTCATTTCAAGCCCACCGACTCCCACAGCTACCTAATACTCCTCCTCCCACCCACCTTCCTGCAAAAATGCTATCCCCTATTCCCAATTCCTTCGCCTCCGCCGCATCTGCTCCCAGGATGAGGCATTCCACTCCCGTACATCTCAGTTGTCCTCGTTTTTCAAGGACCGTAACTTCCCCTCCTCGGTGGTCGAGAACGCCCTCAACCGTGTCTCCCACATCTCCCGCACCTCATCCCTCACACCCCGTCCACGCAATAAGAACCAAAAAGGAATCCCCCTCGTCCTCACGTACCACCCCACCAACCTCCGGATCCAATGCATCATCCTCCGACACTTCTGCCATCTGCAATCCAACCCCACCACCAAAGACATCTTTCCCTCCCCACCCTTATCTGCTTTCCGGAGGGACAACTCTCTCCGTGACTCCCTTGTCCGCTCCACACTCCCCTCCAGCTCCACCACACCCGGCACTTTTCCCTGCAACCGCAGGAAGTGCTACACCTGCCCCCATACCTCCTCCCTCACCCCCATCCCAGGCCCCAAGAAGACTTTCCACATCAAGCAGATGTTCACCTGCACATCTGCCAATGTGGTATACTGCATCCGCTGTACCCGGTGTGGCTTCCTCTACATCGGGGAAACCAAGCGGAGACTCGGGGACCGCTTTGCAGAACACCTACGCTCGGTTCGCAATAAACAACTGCACCTCCCAGTCGCGAACCATTTCAACTCCCCCTCCCATTCCTCAGACGACATGTCCATCCTGGGCCTCCTGCAGTGCCACAACGATGCCACCCGAAGGTTGCAGGAACAGCAACTCATATTCCGCTTGGGAATCCTGCAGCCCAATGGTATCAATGTGGATTTCACAAGTTTCAAAATCTCCCCTCCCCCTACCGCATCCCAAAACCAGTCCAGCTCGTCCCTGCCTCCCTAACCTGTTCTTCCTCTCACCTATCCCCTCCTCCCATCTCAAGCCGCACCTCCATCTCCTACCGACCAACCTCATCCCGCCCCCTTGACCTGTCCGTCCTCCCTGGACTGACCTATCCCCTTCCTAACTCCCTACCTGCACTCACCTTTACTGGCCCCATCCCCGCCTCTTCGACCTGTTTGTTTCCTCTCCACCTATCCTCTCCTCTATCCCTCTTCTATCCGCCTACCACTCTCTCCCTATTTATTTCAAAACACCCTTCCCCTCCCCCTTTTCTGATGAAGGGTCTAGGCCCGAAACGTCAGCCTCTCTGCTCCTATGATGCTGCTTGGCCTGCTTTGTTCATCCAGCCCTGCACCTTGTTGTCACTGTTTCGGATTCTGGTGAGCTCAGCTTTAGTTGCATGGCCATTTTCAACTGATAGCTGCCCATTATTTAGAGGCAGAACACTGTTCTGAAGAAGGGTCACTAGACCCGAAACGTTAATTTTGATTTCTCTCCACAAATACTGTCAGACTTGCTAAGTTTTTCCGGCAATTTCTGTTTTTGTTTCTGATTTCCAGCATCTGCAGTTCTTTTGGTTTTTCATTTTACATAACCATTTCATTACCATGTTGTTTAAAAACTGAATTCTCAGATCTTGAGTCACAGCCTGACAACCAGCAACAAATAATTGGCAACCAATAGTTTAAATTTTGTCTTAGGCAGGATCTCTATTTTGCAAGTAGAAATTGAGCACTCTTGTAGTAGCCACTGGTGACCTTTTGGATAGGTCAGGCGTAACTCATATTACCACAGCAAATGACCCTTTGCACATGCATCTTCACTCTGTGCCAATCTACAAAACATAAATCAGGTAATCTGGCTTCCATTTTCAGGCAGATAGAATAAATGGATTGAAATTATGGGGTAAAAATTCAACTGATGCCTATTCATTTTGCCTCTAAATATCGGGCAGCTATCAGTTGAAAATCAGCAGGATTTGGGCTGCACTAAAAAATTGCTAGGCGCGCATAATGCCACATTCGGGTGCCTGTGATGGGCCGTCTGGCTCGATGTAATAAAGAAAGGGTGCTTAAATAGAAAGCAGTACAAAAACTCAAATATAAATAGCAAAACATACACTATAGTGAAAGGCCATATTTGATATCACTCAAATTAAAGCTGAGGAGTTTCTCAGTTTTTATCTCTCTGGGCCCTGTGGAAGCAGGCGTTTACCTCTTGGCTCACTGCACTTTCATTTAAAGGATGCCTCTCTAGCCCTGCCACATCTGTCAGTTCAATGTAGAAACTGGGAAATTTATGGTCTCCTTTACAGTACGGCTATAAGTAGGGCATCTATTTCGTGCTTCAGCTTGCCAGTGCATTTAAATGATGCTTGAAGCCAAATTTTGCCTTAGATCACCATGAAGCACAAGGGCTGAACTTTCCCAAAATTTGATAAATCTCACTTTTGGTGTGTTTCATGGTGGATTCCCCTCTGATTTCCAGCAAGTTTTCTCACACAGTTTTATGCTGCTCACCTTATTATCTATGTATCACGTGGCTAGAAATATAGCTTTGACTGAGAAATAAGTCGATATTTATATGTAATTAGGTAGGAAAGAGACAGATATTAAAAACTTTTAAAGATAAAGATTCATGAAGAACAAGAAGTTGATCATTAAAGACTCCATTGCCACCAGCAAGAAAAATCAGAGAAAGGTCCATTTTGAAATTAGGATATATCAAGAAGTGGTAATGGAGATAACAAACATATGGCATTAAGTTAACTGAATGATATTCAGCACCGACAGTAGTTCAATCACTAGAAAAGAACCCCTGGAAAGAGAGATGCCACCATCATACCTAGGAGTGAAAATAACATACTGTAACCATAAAACCTGAAGCATCCAACTGATAAAGAGACAGCAACCATCCTCATCACATGAATACTATTAGATGCTAAGATCAAACAATATGCATAAAATCAGAGATAAAACATCTTTACTGATAATTATTTATAAGATATTTTTAAAGTTTGAAAGAATAATTGACAAGTGATAGAAATCTCCATGTAAGAATTAAAAACATTACATTCAATTAACTATAAAGAAGATCACAACTCCATAAAAGAATCTTCTTTGAATAATTAAGGAATGACGTTAAATGATACAGTATCACATGAAAGTAGTATGAATTAGGTAAAGAGAAAGCTGCCATTGTCCCAGATGACTCTATAACTATAGGGCTGCTCTTTAATTGGAGAGAGATGGCTGGTGGTGAGTTTAACCTGAAGGTCACCACGCCTCAGGCAAGGGGACAGGTTGAGAAGGTGGGGCCTTCATGGTGACTTCAGCCAGTCATTGGCTAGGCCGGCATTTATTGCCCATCCCAAATTACCCAGAGGGCAGTTAAAAGTCAACCGCATTGCTGTGGGTCTCAAGTCACATGTTGTCCAGACCAAGTAGGGATGACAGCTCCCCTCCCTGAAGCACATTATAGAACTATTAAAATGCAGAATCTTGACCTCAGTCCAGGTGCCCTTTCCTCAAAAGGAAACAAGATTGTGTCAGCAGGCACCAAGCTGGAGGAAGAACCGTGTGCAGGCCCCATCAAAAGTTCTCTCTCAGGATAGTTTTCTGAGGATACATAAGCGGCATGGTAAAACTTTATTGTAAATAGAAATGCACATTTGCAAATATATGTTCACTTTTCATCATCAGCTGTGTAGCTGACCTAGCTGCAGCTAAAATGACAGTCAGACCAGTATGTCTCATTCACCAGTCTTACTGGATTTTCACACAGGGAAGTCCTGTCTGGGTTGCTGTGACTGATGATGCAGCACTGTAGGATTATGAATGTAAAGTTTCTTCTGATGGACTTCCATATTTTTCTCAATGGTACAATGATGTGGTTCTCATCGATCCTCATCATCTATAAGATACCCTTGCTGCATGCTCCAAATGTCCACAGCAAAGCATCCAAAGATTATGGAGCACCCTTGTCCAAATTGCAATGCAATGAAACAGCAGATCTAAACAAGAATGGGAATTTCACATTGAAGAGACATTTTGTAGCCCTCATTGGCCCCAGTGGAAGAAAATGTTGCACTGTATATATGTTAGGCCTTATGACTTAGAGCTTTGACCCCTACCTCAGTATAGTATCCTATACTTTGATTGCTGTACTGGATGATACCATTTGTCATGGGTGTTCTGGGACATCCTCATTCAGTGCTGCCATTGCCCTTGCCCGATCTGTAGGATATTCCATCACAGATGAATGACTGTAGGTCTCAAGCACCTCCTCTAGATCATGAAGGTATCTTTTGCTAGAAACTCCACATTAGAAGGCTGATCCACATCTATGAAAGGTTACTATTCACTCTGGGCACAAAGCATGTGCTCTCATCAATTTGTGTAGATACTCAGAGTGCAGCAAACACAGAGATTGTAATAGCTTCAATGCCTGGATCCATTGCAGCTGGTTCCAATGAGTCTATGTGGGCAATATCAAAGCCGCTCCATCTGTAACGTGATCATTCAGCAGTCATGGAATACACAAATGAAATTTAAACATCATCATCCAAACACTGAGACATGGAGACCTCTGACAAGAAGGACATGGCATGCCTTGACATTGAGTTTTTACACGGTAGACCTAATTCAGATGTACGCTGCATAGGCTATTTGGTACACATACAGTGGTAGGAAGAATGAGAACTCCTCCCACCACTCCCAATCCTTCTTCAGCACTGAAGTGAATTGAATTCAGGGTCACTGGACCTAAAATCTTAATTCTGCTTTCTCTAAACAATGCTGCCAAACCTGCAGAGACTTTCCAGCAATTTCTGTTTTTGTTTCTGATTTTTAGCAACCATAATTCTTTGGTTTTTTTTTTGCTTAATGATCCATTTATGCCGACACTCTGTTTTCTGTTAGCTAACCAAGACTCTATCCAAGCTATTATGTTACCCCCTACACCATGAGCTCTTACTTTACATAGAAACATATGTAGGACCCTGTCAGATGGCTCTGGAAATCTAAGTACTGCACATCCATAAGTTCCCCTTTATCTATATGGCTTGACACATTCTCAAAAAACTCTTAATAAGTTAGCTAAACATGATTTCCCATTCACGAAACCAGGTTGATTCTTCCTGATTCTACTGAGATTTTCTAAGTGTGACACTATGCCCCCTTAAAATAATTCCTTTCACTGCCTGATTCACAATTATTGCTGCAATGTTACTTGCATCCTCCACAGTAAAGGCAGATGCTAAATATCCATTCAATTCATCTGCCATTTTCTTATTTTTCATTATTAATTCTTAGACTCACTGTCTGATGGACCAACACTCACTTTATTTACTCTTTTCCTTTTCAAATACCTCCAGAAACTCTTACTATGTTTCTATATTTCTAACTTGCTTTCGCTTGTACTCTAATTTCTCCCTGCTTTTGACCTTTTAGCTATTTGCTATTCTTTATATTCTGACCAACCTTCTGATCTGCCATTCATATTTGTAAAACAATGTTTTTCCTTCCAACTTAATACTATCATTAACTTTATTAGTCAGTCACTGATGTTACAACCTTTTCCTGCTATGTTTCATTCTCACTGAATGTACAGTTATTGAATATTCTGAAATGTTTCCTTAAATATCTACCAATGCATCACTGCTGACCTTTTCCATAACCTAATTTTCCAGATTACTCGTGCCTGCTCTATCTTTGTGCCCTCATAATAGTCCTTATTTAAATCTAAAACACTGGTCTTATATATAAATATACACATATATAAAACTGTATATGATATTCAATCATATTATGAGTACAACTGCCTTGGGGTGCCTTCGCTAATTAATTATCTCATTGCACATTATTAGATCTAGTACAGACTGCTCTATTGTCGACCCTGGAACATGCTGCTGCAAGAAACTGTCCTTGAAACCATTCCATGAATTCTTCATTCAAGCTACTTTTGCCAATTTGATTGGTCCAAACTATGAGAAGATTAAAATCATCTTGGGTGATTTTATCCTTCTTTACTTTTCTCACAAGCTCACATTATTTCTTCCTGCATATACTATCCTACAGTGAGGATACTGTTGGAGGTCTATATACCACACCCATAAGTAACTGCTTTCCTTCACTATATCTCATTTCTTTCAAATTGATTTTGCAACTTCATCTCGGAATTAAGGTAATCTCTCCCTATTGTACCAGTCATCTTTAATTGATAGAGCTCCCTCTCCACCTTTTTCCTAGTTATCTATCCTTGCTAAATATCATATGCCTCAACTATTCATGTCCCCGTCTTTGTCATTTTTCTTTTCATTCACTCATGGGATGTGGGTGTCCCTGGCTGGCCAGCATTTATTGCCTGTCCTTAGCTGCCCTGGTACTGAATTTCAGAGGACAGTTGAGAGTTAACTACATTGCTGTAGGTCTAGAGTCGCATACAGGCTAGACCAGGTGAGGACAGCACATTTCCTTCCCTGAAGGACATTAGTGAACTAGATGGGTTTTTCTGACAATTGGCAATGGCTTCCATTAATGGTTATTAGTAATTCTTAATTCCAGATTTTTCTAATTTAATTCAAATTCGACCATCTGTCGTGGAGGGATTCAAACCCTGGTCTTCAGATCATTAGCTGAGTTTCTGGATTAATAATCTAGCAATAGGTGACGAGTTCATCACCTCCCTGTATTGCTTTATCTTGTAACAGTATCTCTGTAATAACTATTAGATCATATTTATTTCCATTTGCACCATTAATTCATCTGTTTTGTTATGAATGCTACTTATTTCCTGCATTTTCTGTCTTTATACCAGATTTCCATCATTTGCAGTGTTTTGCTTTTGAATACATACTTTATGATGTGAAACATTCACTCCAAATTTCAATTCATATTTTTAAAGATGCAAAATATACACAAAAGCTAGATAGAAAACAGCAGAGGCAAGAACAGAGAAAAGCAGAGTAAAACAGACTAAAGAGATGTGAAGAGATAGTAAGAACTGCAGATGCTGGAGTCAGAGATAACGCAGTGTGAAGCTGGAGGAACACAGCAGGCCAGGCAGCATCAGAGGAGCAGGAAAGTTGATGTTTCGGGTTGGGACCCTTCTGCAGAAGAAGGGTCATTTTTGAAGAAGGGTCCTGACCCGAAACGTCAACATTCCGCTCCTCTGATGCTGCCTGGTCTGCTGTGTTCCTCCAGCTCCACACTGTGTTATCTAAAGAGATGTGAATTAGTTCTAAAGCAAAGTTTTATCCAATCTGTTTTTCTAATTAGCAAAACATGACCTTCTGAGATGCAATGGCATATTCAGTTTGATGTTAAAAGTATTAATTGTGTTTTTTCATAGGTTCAGGGCTCGAGGACGTCAGCCTTTAATGACCCAAAATTCTGGCTTATGTTAAGTTAAATCTCATTATGTAGATTGAGGAAGTGAGCATGCCTCATGACATCCTCTAACCTTGCTACAACATCCTTGACAATGATAAGAGTGCAGACTTGGACTCCCTTCTGAATTCAGGTACTTAGTTATGATTGATCTTTCTATAGAAGTATTTTATTGATGATAGAAACAAGTAATGTATATAAAGAGATTTGAGTAAAATCATAAATCACAAGTAAAATGATCAAAATTATATTAGCCGATCTGAACTGAAAACAGATTACAGCTGTAAGCATATTCTCTAGTGTCCATTATAATTAAATTTGCTGTCTTTGTTTTATGTTTGTTTCCAGGCCAATATTTTTGGTGCAAGCAGCTGTTTGAGCAGATGTCACTGCTCCCCATGCCCTTGTTGCATATTGACATTCATAAGGAGATTGATGATTGTGACATCACAAGAGCAACCTGATTGAAAAATAACTTTGAGCAGCCAGCACATTATAAATCTGATATATCCGGCAATTTTACAGTGGAGTGAGATCAGATTGGAGGAGGACAGAGTTCTAGACACTGGGTAAGCTGGAAAAGAAAATAACAAGGAGTCCCAGGCTATTTATACTGCCAGGCCTCGTTCTAATATGATTGCTGAGTTGGCTAATCAATTACATCAGTGGCAATTTAACTCTAAGAGCTGTAACTGCTTGGTTTAACAGTATGTCACTTGTGAGTTAGGTATTTAGTTGAAGAATGCACCTCTTAAAGGGAATTTATATTCGCTGAAATAAATTATTCTTTTCAGCTCTATTTTGTCTTGGTCAGTAAACAATGTGGGAAGAAGCAGAAAAGTTTCCCTCAGATTTTCTGATAATTTCTTGTCAGCGGTGCTGGCAGCAGTCAGAGATCATGATGGGATTCAGGATTATCGGAGGACTGCATAATGGTCCCTGAACATATGGAGGTGAAACACCTCATCCCAGTAGCTATGTATTATTGGGAGCATTTGTTTCTATAGAATTGCATTGAGTGTATCCAGAATAGATATCCAAGACGAGGAGCTCTGGAGGTAGAACAACTTGCAACTTGTTAGAGCATCACGTTTATCACTTGTGTCCCTCCAAAAGCCACAAAGAATTCCAGTATCAAACAACTCCAAAATGTAAATCACTATGAGCAGAACTTACATATGTGAAAGGCTAGTCTCTAATTGTACACTAAATCTTGTTCCCTTGCTCTTCTGGGCCTTCTCAGTAGCAACAGTGCTGTGAAGAAGTTTTTGAGAAGAATAACACAGAGGAGGATATCCTTCATAAAAAAAAGCTACTTTGTTGTCCAGTAATGTCTAATTTCATGATCATAGAATCCCTAAAGTGTGAACAAAGGTTATTCAGCCCATCAAGTCCACCTATCATCTGAAGAGCATCCCACCCAGTCCCTCTAACCCTGCTCTTCCATTGGCTAATCCATCTAGCCTGCACATCTGTGGACACTATGGGCAACTTAGCATGGCCAATCCACCTAACTTGCACATCTTCAAATTGTTGAAGGAAACCGGAGCACAGATACAAAGACATGAAAAATTCAATAAACTTCTTGGAACAGAAAAATTGTAAAGGCATTTACATTACCATTGAATTATCAAATTGTTAAGGCATTTACATATTTTGGCCTTTGCATCTAACAAAGCAGTCACAGAATTTGTGCTCATGGCTGATCTCACGAGAAATCATCATCACAGTGGGGTATCTGTCACTTCAGAGTTTTATTGACAAGTCCAAGTAGTTTTAAAGTATAAATACCAATGTTTGCTTTAACAAGGGATTAAAAATTTGAAAGAATTACAATGTAATATATAATAAAATGAATAACATATAAAAGTACTATCAATAAGAGTATTTTTTCTTTTCAAAGTAGTGAAATCATTAATACATGTTTCAAACCTTGTTTTATTTTGTCTGATATTGGTCGTGAGAACTATTCATGGTGGGTACTGGATAAGTTGGCATGGAGGGTGTATAGGCAAAAAAATGATGGGGGATAATACAGGAGTTGGCATGGATTGGCACTAGGTTGAAATAATTGCTTTAAAAGGCCATGGAGGGGCAGGGATTAAGGGCAGGCATTAGTTTGCAGTGTATGAGGAGTCATCTGAGATGGGTGTGGAGCATAGGTTGACATGGAGGTAATCTGGGGCCACAGGAAATGAGTCTGGAGCATGAGGTGGCATGGATTGTATGAAAAGGGTATGAGAAATGAAGAATGTGAGGGGTATGAGATAAAGGGCTGTTCTTTTATTCTTTTCTTACAGCTTCCGGAGCACTGAGGTCAGACTTTTACAAAATCTTTCAATACACTTGGCTGCCTTCATGCTGTTTCCAGGGGTGCCGAGCCTTACTCTGTTGACACCCCTTAAAATTTCAAGTCAAGGTTTCTACAGCTTTCTCCACAAAGGGCTTAAATTATTCATGTGTGTTCATTAAATCATTTTGGGTTATTTTGAAGGTAAAGTTATTTGGATTCATTCGCTATCTAGAACATCCTAGATATGCTACATTGCTATAGAAATATGTTAAACAGGGAAATACCCATATTTTCGTTTTATCTGTGTGTTTCCTCAAAGAAGCACTGAATGAGCTTGGCAGTTTTGAAACATGTAGTTCACATTGTGAAAACAGGCAGTCAGAGCGAGAGAGAGAGATACAGAATCTGTCAGAAATTGTAAAAGAGGTTGCAGACCAGTAGCAGGTGGCTATTAGAGCTAAGGAGTATTTCTGAGTTGAAATCAATAAGCAAGAGCGCATAAAGTCCATGCCTGAGCTGGGAATGTCCACGTGTGACCTGGGATTGTCCACAATCTTGAGATGCTGAACGAGAGTTGGAGGGTCACATAGCTGAATGCCAGTGGAAGGACCTCAAGAAATGCTATGCCTCAGAGAACACCAGGAACACAGAGGAGAAATAAACAAAATCTCGGAAAGCTGTGGCACACCTTGATGTGGTCCCAGAAGTATTGAAGGAATCCTAATGATCCTGAAAAGTATAGGAAAAGTCACAGATGCAAATAAAATCGGAAGGATGTTCTGTTTCAAGAAAAACCAGGAGGCTAAAGCGTTTAACAACAGGAGTTTTATTAAGGAGGTAGGCAGGCAGTAAGGTTAGACTAAGCTGTTTCTCCAAACTGGCTGATGATGTTATTGTGATTGCATATGATTGGACTCTTAAAGTGACAGTCCATCATATTTATCAAATTCACAATGTCCTTCCCCCTTTACATTAGAGGTTCCCGCAATAAAAACATTCATAATTCTTCAGTCAGTAGGTAAGTCATTCTGGAAGATATTAATTCCTGTGTGGCGGTTGGCATACCTTAGGGGTCTGCTTATTTTTCTCGTCAGCTTTAATCTCTGGTGTCTTGGTATACTAGGAACGTCATCTATCATTGTCTTTTCCTGAGATGACTGAATGTTTGGAGGTTTGCAAAATACTGTGGTTTTTTTCCATTAAGGTACTGTCTCCCTTAGATGCTCCAGTTACTGTTCTGCCATGAGTTATATCCAGGTCTCTACTGGCAAAGTTGTTTCTGGGCCTTTGATTAAACATTGCCTCTGGCACATTCATTCTGGTTGCCAAGAGTTGGTCTACATATTGTCTCCCATACTACAGCATCTCTCGTCTGTACAGTGTAGGAGACTGGTCCAGTCTGTGCTACAATGATCGCTGGTACCTACTTCTTGCCAATGGTGTAATTCCTTGCCAATGCCTCTTGACATTTTTAAAAATGTAGCATTTAGCTTTGTTCTCCCATTGGACAACCTACTTCTGTTATTTTCTTTCAACAACACTTTTTTGTCATTGGTAGTTTCAGCAAATCAAATGCTGTGCACAACTGATGCTTTACTATGAGCAATGCTGGAGAACTTTGAGTCGTCGAGTGGTTTGTCTTCTGGTATTTTAACAAAAATTGGCTCAGTCTTTTTGGTAGTGATCCTCGTACTCAAGTTACCTTGAAGGAATGTTTCATTGTCTGAATAAACTTTTCTTTCAAACTATTTGTAGTTGGGCAACAAGGAGTTGATTGAATGTGTTGAATTCCATTCTGCTTTAGAATCTGTAAACGTTTGTGAAATAAATGTGGTCCATTATCACTAACATGTTGATCCAATAATCAAACCTAACAAAAGACCTCCCCCAAAACTTAAATGGTTTTCTCTTAAGATGTCATCTTCATGATGGAAACTCTATGCATCAACCATGATTAAAAACAATCACCCTTCAAAAGGTCTGGGTAGTCAATATGGATTCTTTGCCATGGCCTTTGTGGCCAGTCCCAAGGGGCTAATGGTGCCGATGGAGGCTGCGAACTGTTGTGCAAGGTGCATATATTCTCCTCAATTGCACAGTCTAGCCATGGCCATCAAAAATAGCTTTTGGCTATCTCCTTCATTCTAACAATGCCACATTGACCTTACTGTAGTTGATTTAACACACATTTCCTATGCCATGGTGGAATGATAACCCTCATTCCCTATGAAGACATCCTGCTTTTGTGGCTAATTCTAGCTTCCATGTGAACTATTGCTTCAAATCTGGGGCCATTCCCATGACCTTGCCACAAAGTACCATGTCCAGCACTTTTGATAGCAGTGGATCATTTCTAGTGTGCTTCTCAACTCATCCTGCTGTTACTGGTCTGTTCTCTATTGGTTCAAACTAGAAAATATGTACATCAGGACTGTTTGAAGCCAATTCATTTGGCAAAGGTAACATAGAAAGCCCATCAGCATTTCAACGGATTGCCAATACTTAATTATATAAGTGTGAACTGATAGCAACAACGCCCATTTATACATATGACTCACTGTTAGAGAATATATCCCTGTGTGAGGCCCAAGCGTTGTGGTCAATGGTCTGTGATCTGTTAATAGGGTAAGTTGCTAGCCATACAGGTATTGGTGGAACAATCTAATGTCAAAAAAATGATTCATAGAGCTTCATTCTTTGTCTGTGCATAGTCCATTTCTGTTTTGTTTAACAATCTTAACACAAATCTATTGGTTTCTCTTCACCATTGCTAGCTCAACGGTAACTTTGGGTCAAAATGGGTCAGGACTTCTGATTTACTAAAGCCTCTTTGGCTTGTGTAAAAGGCTCTTTCACATTGATCTTCACATTTCCAATCTTTGTTTTGGCATAATAAATCGTGCAAAAGCTTCAGACTGGTTGCAAAATTTAGAACAAACCTACCAGGGTAATTTAGTAAACCCAAAATGGTTGCAGTCAGTTTATGCTTTTAGGTGCTGGTGCCTGGGTCATGGCTTTTACTTCTGAAGGTAGTCCCTTAGTTTCAATGACATGGCCTAATTATTCATAGAAGATTTTAAAATTTCACATTTGTCTTTCCTCACTTTTAAGCCCTAATCTTTAAATCTCTGAAACGTAGCATCTAAAGTATGGCTATGCTTTTTTCCCTTTCTCCTCATGGCTAAAGTATTGTCAGGTAACACTGGACTCCTTCCAATGCACTTAAAATCTGATCCATGCCATGTTAGAATATCACAGTCACAGATGTTATCTCAAATGGAAGCCTCATACATTTGAACAGAATAGCAATTATTGTCATGTGTATTTTCACAAAAAATACATCGAAAAGTTTTATAAGTCACCATACTATGGCACCTAAATTAATGACAGAAGTCATAAATAAGAAGAAAAAAAATCTAAAAGTTCATTACAGTTTAAATAACGGCTCCTGCGTTCGGGGTACACTGGAAAACTGGACAGAAACCACCATATAGGGCCAGGCTGAGACTGCCCTGCCACTTCGAGACAAGACATCCACGCCAGAACTAGACTTCCGTGCTGGGCTGCTGGAAGACCCAGAATCCATCTAAGAAGACCTCCACGTTTGGACAAGTTTGCCACACCAGGCGGAGACTGCCCTTCCTGGCTAAGACTGCAACACCGGGAGACTGCCATACCGAGGGACTGCTCACCAGGCCTATGTTGCCGTACCCAACCACTGGAAGCCACCTCATCGCTGGACCTGGGCTAAGAGAAGATGCTTTCTGCTAAAGTCATTAACAGAAAAAGGTACCATAATAAATGGAAATATTTTTGAAAAAAGCATAGAAACCTGGGGTTTAGAAGCTTGTGCTTTCAGGATCTGTTCAGGTGAAAAGTGCCATGAACAATGGTAGAAAGGGTAACCTATGTCTCCAAGCAGGCATTTTTAAGCTGGTGGAAATATAGGGTGTCCTTTAACTGTGTAAAATGAAAGTAAGCTGCTCGGTGCCTGTGAACTGCTTCATTGTTGTGATCAAACATGAACTTCATGGCAAGATTGATCAAAGGAATCCCATGATGTTAATGAAGTCTTCTGTATGTTTTTCAGCTCTCAGCATGCAGGGAAAGCTAGAATTGCAACAAACACAAAGACGTTCTCATTTTGTCTGTTGCCATCAATTGAAAACAAAATGCATTGGTTTGTATTTTGATAAACTAATGGATGGGCAACAGAATGAGATCCTATCATAGTATGATGTTGAAACAAAATGATTCACGAGACCTCTGCTCAAACTGTCATTGCAAGGCACTCTGCCATGGTAAGCAACAGATCTTGGAAATGGAAAGTGGAAAAGGTTATAATGAAGCAGCCTTGAGAGGAGCAGCTTTTCAGGTACTGCTCCAAAGATTTAGGAAGGTCACCATTGGCCTTTAGACTCAGTTGAATGCGTAATGTCTTCTGTGAACATATACCTAATCTGTTGCCTTCTCAGAGTCCAAGTGCAGTTACTCTTACATGTTCAGGGCTCAAATACTCAACTACTGCTGCTGTCTTTCTGCCATGCCTTTGTCCATCCAGTAGGTACACTGCATCATTGTTAATTCAAGAGAACTAGTTAAAATAAAGAAGCACTCACAAATAAACAATTTTCAAAGTCTTTGAATCCAACAACTCAGTAACAGGTGTCACTGATCTGAGTGCCTGTGGCACTAGAACTCTTTAAAAGCTGCATCCTCTTGACTTCGAATCAAGTTGAGCAATGGGCAGTTCATCTGTTTCATTAGTATTAGAAACAATGGGCAATTCTTCTGTTTCATTGGTATCTGAAATGTCCATTTAGTTAAAATGGCACCAGGCAGGACTGCAGCAACATTGGGATGGTAGATATACCCTCCTGATTTCAACTGCTCACATAAGGTCCTGCCAGAGAAGGATGGCTTAAGCTTTTCTCCACCGTGTTTAATTATTACAGATCTAAAGGTCATTAGCCCAAAGGGATACAGCTTTATCTTTTTCATTTAATGAAATGTTATATATAGAACCATGTCATAAATTGACTGAATGCAGATTAATCTACTTCCCTTGGGCTCAATAGTGTCTTCAATAGCCACCCTGTCATGCAACTCTAGAGCAGAGAAGTTGCAAGCTGCATAATGGAGATAAGCATCACCAACACTGCTTCTTATAAATCAGAAATGCATTTAGTGAAATAAACTTTTCCGTGTATAAAACTCTTTTATTAAATATTCTAAAATTACAATCTGCTGGCACTTGATAAGTTTCGCTTCCCTTGATGACAGGTTGCCAATAGAATATGCAGCATGCAATTGCTCAAGTGTAGCCTGCCAGCCAGCAAAATATTAATGATTTTACAGAGTCTCACTCAGACTTTTTTTCAGGATTGACAGTGTTTCTAATGGATTGTTATGTTTCAAAGGTTTCATTCATTATATTCTAATTCAGCTGTTAATATAAAATGTTAAAATCTTAATCAATGTGCAAATGTTTTAAGCACTTTTTGTTTATATAATTGAGCATGTAGTTATTGCATGGAGAAAAAATTAACATTGTAAATCCAAATGTGGTGTACGTTAATGTAATTTTGATATATTTCAAGTTAATCCTTTTCAATGGAGAGAGATTTAGGTAAACATCCAAGACCAATAACAACTGAACAGAGTAAAGAGAAGCTATTCAATGGATGTTTATCCTATATAAAATACACTGACTCTTGAATCTTACAAAGAGATGTT
The DNA here is from genome assembly GCF_021869965.1 of Rhincodon typus. Classification (NCBI taxonomy): domain Eukaryota; kingdom Metazoa; phylum Chordata; class Chondrichthyes; order Orectolobiformes; family Rhincodontidae; genus Rhincodon; species Rhincodon typus. The sequence goes on from NC_063341.1 coordinate 41,919,615, forward strand.
CTACACCATGCTTGACTTTTATCCATCCAGGTGCTCAAAAGATGGCTGAAATATACATATTTACAAATATATAAATTGGCATCCTATGCTGGCTGCAGGACTCAAAACACATCTCCGGTGAAAAGGATCATAGCTTGCTAGCCTGCATTGTGCAGATAGTTATAACACATTTTCCCTCGTCTAAGTAATGGTCCTGATAGGGATTTCTGAAGGGTCTTAAAAATGCCCATGTAATTTTCATTTGCTATTTTAATAGTCCCCAAAAAGATTTTAGTAATGCCACTGACCTAACTCAACTTGTCTATCCTGAGCATTTAAAATAAAGAAAAGTTGAGCTCTAAGGTAAGAGATATACAGTACTAATAAAAATGACAATCATTTTCAACAAAACTGAGGCAGTTTACGAATATTTTTCCAAAAAAATGACCGAAATATTGCTGCAGTAACCTAAGCTAAAGGGATATAAGAGGCTGAGAGGTTTTGGTGGTACCCAGACAAAAAAAGGTTTGAAAATACCTGAACTGGATAACTTTTGTGATTTTAACTGTCAAAAATGATCATTAATTGATTTTTAGCATGAACTCAAATATTGTGTTTAATTCCCTCATCCAAATCATTGATAGATAATAGGAATAAATGGGCCCAAGCACTGATCTCTGTAATCCCACTCAAGACCAAATTCCACACTGAAAAAGACAGATTTTGCCCTATGTCACTTACCTGGGACTTTGTCAAAATCTTTCTGATCCAAGCTAGTCCAAATACACCACATCATTCTCCCTTATTCATTCTACTATCTTTGTTCTCAAAAAACTCCAGTAGGTTTCACTTTCATAAATCCATGTTCATTTTTTCTAATCCATTTGATATTTTCTAAGTATCTGTCACTGCATCCTTTATTACAGCCTTGAGCATTGATGGTAGATTAACCAGTCTGTAATTCCCTATATGCTGCCTCACTCCTTTTGAAATAGTGGGGTTACATTTGCCACACTCCAATCTGCTGGACTGTTCCAAAATTGACATAAGTTTGGAAGGTGACAGTCAATGCATTTACTGTCTCCATGGCCACATCCTTTAGTACTCAAGGTGCAGATTATGAGCATCTGATTTATCAGCTTTCAATTCCATCAATTTTTACGGTATTTTTGCTTACAAATACAAATACACCTCAACAAATATACAATAATATTCACAACTTCAAGCAATATTTTCAGGACTAGCATTCTAGCAACTATCATAACTCTCGTCCACCTTCTCCCACTTCTCAGCAGCAACAGCTGTTGTGGAATATACTTCAGCAGAGAATAACACTCATGAGAATGCACTGTCTGGTGCACTGTCCTTCCCAGGCACCAGTTCAGCCATTAGCAATCTGCTTATGGTCGTGAACCCAAGGGGTCTGCGTATGGTGAAGCATCCAACTTCATTGTGAAGCAAAATACTGGTGTCAAGGGACAGTTCACATTAGAGTTTCTTTCCAGTTCTGTTAAGTGGAACAAATATAAGGTCTTCAATGCATAGCCATGAAAAAAAACCTGCCCCACATGTGTCATTATGCTTTATAAAACCTTATCTTTTCAAAATTTATTCATTGGTCCTCGAGTAAGAAAAGAATTGAAAGTGACTCCTGATGCAAAACGTTTGAACCCTGATTGAAGGATTTCCAAAATGACCAACAACAGTCTTCCATCAGTTTTGCAGAGGTCTACAGGGAAGTATGGCTAAAAATTACAGAATTTTAAAATATTCTTTGAAGAAGGTTGATCACTTTGGAAGAGAAATGAATAGATGGCATTTATTAATGTTTGGCATTAATAAAATCACCCGTATCACAATCAGAAAATTCCAAGTCAAGATGGTGAGCATGTCCATGGATTCACTGCTTCTAAGGAATATAGGTCAAGGGTTTGAAAGGTACTATCGAAGGATCCTGTGTGTCACTATTGAAGTGAGTGAATGGTGAAGGTGGTGTAAAGGGTGCAACCCATTTGAGCTATTTTGTCCTAGCTGGTGTCAAGCTTTTTGAGGGTTACTGGAGCTGCACCCATCGAGGCAAGAGGAGAGTATTCTATCATATTCCTGATTTGTGCCTTGTAGATGGTGGACAGGCATTGAGAGACAGAAGATGAGCAATTTGCTACAAAATTCCCAGCCTCTGACCTGCTCTCATAGCCATAGTATTTATATAGCTTGTCCAGTTCAGTTTCTGGTCAATGTTAACCCACAGGATGTTGATAATGGGACATTCATAAATAGTAATCCCGTTGAACATCAATGGGACGTAGTTAGCTTCTCTCCTTTTGGATGTGGTCATTGCCTGGTACTTATGAGGCTCAAATGTTACTTCCCACTTTTCAGCTAAGACTGGATGTTGTCCAGTTCTTGCTGCATATGAACATGGACTGATTCATCATCTAACAATTTGCAGATGGTGCTGAACATAGTGCGATCATCAGCAAACATTCCCATTTCAGACATTATAATGAAAGGATAGTCATTGACGAAGACGCTGAAGATGATTTAACCCAATTGCCTCTGCAGCCAACAGCACCAGAAACAATACTCGCTTAAAACATACACGCACTATAAACTTACTCAAATAGAAGTGATTTGGTACCACAACTAAAAATGCTGTTAAACATGTGATAATTTCTCTGAACACATTCTCTCTGAAAATGAGATGTTTGCTCTCACTCATGATTTCAAATTTGATGCACCCTCAACATGCAATAAATGGGAAGAGGTTTTTACCAAATTTGAACTCTCTCATTACCAGATCTCTCATCAAAAATCAACACTGAATAACGATGCTACAGCCCTGAAAGCATGCCTAGTAGACCTGGCACATGCATATGGTGGAACACCAAATGATCTGACAGATTTTCATTTACTATGTAAATGACTGATAGCGTTACAAAATTTCAAGGCAAACACCAATATACGTATATTTACCGAAAGATGAACTAAAGTCGTCAGTCATTCTCAACAAACATGATTACATCAACAAAATGTATGCTGTACTCAATGATAGTTCCAGGTTTATATCTATAGGACTTGCCACTCCACATGACTAAACAGGAAGACTTCAGAGCAAGCTGCAGAGGTGTTTGTTGGACTTGTGTAAGGACAGTAACTTGTGTGGTGAAATATATGATAGGATTCACCACAACCATGCATGTATAGGCTGCCCAAGACACACAAATCGCTGGTATTGCACAACATGAGTTAGGCAAATGGTTGTGTGAGATGTTGCAACCAGTTGCAAATGACTTTCCATATACACTCTCGAAAAAAATCCCTTCACATTCGCTACAACCATACAAGATCTACACATTGAGAACAATAACATGTCCATACTCTCTTTTGACATTGTTGGTTTATTTACCAGCGTACCACTCAAAAAAGCCATTGACATCTGCTCTATGTCACTACACCATGGCAATCGAGATGTACCAAACTCTGAATGTGTGTTTATCAAATTCATGAACTTAGCAATTTGTTCAGTTGAGTTCAGTTCAATGACACCAAATCGCTCAAATAGGCAGTATTGCCTAAGGATCCCCTCTAGACCTAGCCCTTACTAACACCTTTTTTGGTTACCATGAGGACACCATATACGTATAAAGACCACTAATCTCCTACCACTTGCATATTTCAAATATGTAGATGACATCTTTGTGACTTGGAGACAGTAAGGACTGCAGATGCTAGAAGCCAGAATCAATGGGTGTTAAGTTGGAAAAGCACTGCAGGTCAAACAGCATCCAAGCAGCAGGAAAGTCAATGTTTCAGGCCAAAACCCTTTGTCAGGACTGGGGAGGTGGAAGGGAGCCCAGACATAAATGGAGGGGGGGTGGGGCTGTGTGATGGATTGGTGGATGGTGATAGGTGGATGCAGGTATGGGGTTATTGTGGTTGGTCAGTAGGAAGGGTGGAGGGGTGGAATGGATAGGTGAGTAATTGGGGGTCCAAACAACCATCACATTCCTTATATGCTGCATAAAGTGGTGGCCCTGTGTTCAAGTCTGTTTCTTGAATCCTAGTTCTGATGAGTATAAGATAGAACATAGAACACAGAACATAGAACATTACAGCGCAGTACAGGCCCTTCGGCCCTCGATGTTGCGCCGACCTGTGAAACCAATCTGAAGCCCATCTAACCTAAACTATTCCATTATCATCCATATGTTTATCCAATGACCATTTAAATGCCCTTAAAGTGGGCGAGTCTACTATTTTTGCAGGCAGGGCATTCCACGCCCTTACTACTCTCTGAGTAAAGAATAAATCCTTAAGATGAATAACTTAAACTTCTTGCCTCCTTTTAGCAATGTTTAGAAAGAAAACCAAAGCTGTGCACAGCACTCGATTGTCTGATCTCATCGGTGCTCTGTACAACTCTAGCAAAACTTCCCTACTTTTCATTTCCTTTACAGTAACAACAACATTCTACTTGCCATACTAAATATTTACAGTAAGTACCCACCATTCTTTTGGGGGGAGGGGGGGACTGGGGCGGTTGTGCATTTATGTACCAAAGCAACCAGATCCCTCTAGTTGAATAGAGAAAGATTGCAGAACTTGGTCATATAATGTGCTGATCTTCCATTCTTCCTGCCATGCTGGACAAGTTCACATCTTTCCTTATTTCAAAACATCTGCCACATTTCTGCCCAGTCTCTTTACCTATCCCTGACCTTTGCAGACATATTATGACCTCTTCACAACTTAACCTCAGATCTAACTTTGCGTCAACAGCAAATTTAACAAATGAGCATTCAGGTCACTGATATAAATTGTAATTAATTGTAGTCCAGCACTGAACCCTTTAGTATTCTATTGGTTACATCTTGGTAGTCCTAAAATGACCAATTTTCCTCAACTGTCCACTCAATGTTATATAACTAATCTTCTGTGTTAATATCAGTCAATTGTCAGAGTAGCTTATTGACCCTAATAGCTACCATGGTGTATATGGAAATAATACACCTTATCAATAATATCTCACTATATCATGAATTTGATCTTTGTGTGGTAACCTTTGATGTGGCACCTTATCAAATGCTTTTTAAAAATATATTTTGACATGCTTGTTACTTTTTAAAAGAACTTTAATAGATTAGTTAAACATGAAATCCCTTTCACAAGCCCATGTTGTCCATGCTTGATTGCATTAAGATTTTCAAAAATGACTTGCCAAATATTCCTTAATAATAGATTCTAACATTTTCCCAATGACAGACATTAGCTTAAATGACCTGTAGTTTTCCTTTTCCATTTCTCCCCTTTCTTAAATTGAGTAATAACATTCGATATTTTCCAGTCTAATGGGATCCTTCCAGAATTTAGGGAACTTTGGAAAGTTAAAACCCATGCATTTAATATTTCAGTAGCTACTTCTTTTAAGATCCTAGACTTGTCAGCCTTTAGCTGACAATAGCTTTTCAGTATCCCTTCTCTGGTGATTATCGTATATTATTTATTATAGTCCGTCTCATCCTTTCACTTCTTGATTTACATGTATTTAGGGGGTGTAATTAGTGTTTCCTACAGTGAAAACACACACAAAATATCTGTTCAATACATCCAACATTTCCTTATTTTTCATTATTAACTCCACAAATCACTCCCTAGAGGAGTAGTTCTCTCTTCCTTTACATTCTTGCTTTTCGAATATCCATGGAAATTCAGACTACCTGTTTTGTATTTCTGGCTAGTTTCCTCTCAAGCTCTAACTTCTCCTTACTCTTTCTGCCATTCTTTGTTAATTTTTATGTTCTCTCCAATCTTCTAACCTGTCATGAATCTTCCAGGAATTATGTGCCTTTTCCTTTTTTTTGATACTATCTTTATCATTCTTTGTTGGTAAAGTAACTGCACAGAGGCTGACATCCTGTGACCAAGTCACCACTTATTTACTTGTGTACAGTACACTGGCTGTGACCAGCCAGATCGGAGTCAGTCTCCTGAACTGAGGAGATTCTAGTCTCCTGGTTTTTTAAAAATTTTTGTGTAATCTCCTGTTCTTTTAAATATTATTTTTGTGCAATCTCCAGGTTATATTGATCAGCCAGGGCTTTCCTGATTGGCCCGGGTTAACAACCACAATCAACGATCTCTTGGTCAGCAAGATCCAGCTGGTTCCAATCACTACATCGCTCCCACCCTCCCCAATACCACAAATCCAGGGATTAGGTATGGCCTTTCGCTTGTAGCTTTCCTCGTGACGTTTTCGCCCCAGGTCTGGTTCCTCTGACTCGGACCCTGTCACAGGGCGGCGTGTACTGGACCATTGCCCATCTCTTGTGTCCGAAGTGTCTGTTCCTCTTCTTCTGGTGGTAATGGAATGGAGACTGCATCCATCGTGGACTCTGAGGTTTCCTCAACACTTGACGGAGGGGGTGAACCTATAGTTTCTGACAGGCTTTTTGGCTGTTCTGAGGGGCAGGTATATTTTGCTCTTGCCCTATTTGCGAGCTAACAGCTTTCAGGTGATCCACATGTTTGTTCAGGACTGTAAGTCACAGGACCTGACCTTGGGTCCACCTCGCCTTGTATCCATAGAGTGCCATTTCCAAACGGAAATGTCAGGTTTAACCTGGTGTGGAGTCTTCTCCCCATCAGCAACTCTGCTGGAGCTATCCCCGTTGTTGTGTGAGGGGTGGTCCTATCATCGTGCGGGAACCAAGGCAGTTTAGTATTGAGTGACACTATAGGCTGCTTCTTTAAGGCTGCCTTCAATGTTTAGAGAGCTCTTTCCACTAGATCATTGGATGATGGATGGTATGGACTGTCCTTATGTGCTGAATGCCATTTGACTTTAGGAAATATTTGAATTCTCTGCTGGTAAATAATGTTCCATTGTCCGTGACCAATATTGCCAGGAGACGTGAATTGCAAACTTTGCTCACAGCTTCTCAATCATCATCTCTGTGTTTGCCAAATGCACTTTATGGACATCCAACCACTTTGAAAGGGCGTTCACAATGACCATGAACATTGAGCCCATGAAAGGACCTTCCTTTTCCATGTGGGCATATTTGCATTCAGCATCAGCTAAAGTCCAGGAAGCATATGCTATTGGGCGTTTCTCTCCGTTGGGCCACCAATGAGCCAACACTACCCCAATACCTTATGGGGAGGTATTGCATGTCAGTGCTACCTCTCACTTTGGATCGTAGAGGGCCAACATCTTAGAAGACGATAGCTGCTTTTTCAATTCCCTAAAGGCTACTTCTTGGTTACATGACCATTTCCAAGGCTGACCCTTTCTCAGTAGCAGGTGTACGAGTGCCAGGATGAAGGCCAGGTTATGTATGAATTTTCTGTAATAATTCACTAACCCAGGGAAAGACCTAAGCTCCAATAGAGACATGGGAGCACGGGCTCTTTTGATCACCCTCACTTTATCTTCCAACGGGTGTTGACTCTGTAACCCAAGTGGGTCACTTGGGGTGCCTGGAACACACATTTTTCCCTTCTAAGGTATATGCCCACCTGGGAGAAATGTTTAAGCACTATGTCCAAGTTCTCCAAGTGCTCTTTATTGGTCTTCCCTGTTATTAGTTCATCATCCAGATAAATGGCAACCTCAGGTAAACCTTGTAAAATGTTCTCTACGGTCCGCTGGAAAAGGGTGCAGGCTGATGATACCCCAAATGGCAATCTTGTATAGTGATATAAACCCTTATGGGTGTTAATTGTAGCTAACTTCTGTGTGAGAAGTGGCTTACCGTTTGCTTAAAATCCCCACAAAGGTGAACCGAGCCATCAGTCTTCACAATCGGTACGACTGGTGCTGCCCATTCTGCAAACTGCACTGGTTTGATGATTCCTTTACTCTCCAGCCTGCGATTTCCATCTCCACTTTTCCCCGCAAGGTCAATGGAACTGGGTGGGCCTTGCGAAATCTCAGAATTGCTTCCTGGTCAACTTGTAAAGTGACTTTGGCCCCTTTGATAATCCTAAGCCCTTCTAGAAATACTCCTGAGTATTTCACTAGGACTTCACTGAGGCAGCCATTTTCTCATCCAAAAGTGCTGAGCCAATCTAGGTGAATCTTTCTTAAACATTTCTGCCCCAATAGGCTTGGGCCTGAACCTTTTACTGCAATAAGTGGTAACTGCACCAACTGCTTCTAATCGGAGACTGGAACCAAAGTTGTACCCTTAATCTGCAACGGTTCCCCAGGGTATGTTCCCAGTCTGGCTGAGATCTTGTGCAAACGTAAGAGTCCTGAGCAAATCTTGTTAAAGACAGCTTCTGCAACCACAGGTACAATTGCACTGGTATCAACCTCCATGGGAACTGGGTGACCAGTTAACCAAATATTAATTTTAATCGGTTCTGAATTGGTTGTCGCTAAGCAATTTAATTGCTCCAACCCACATTAGGAGGATTTCCCAGGGTGTGCACTCCCCTGGGTACTGGCCTACGAGTTTTCTTACTCAAGTCAGGCCTCGTAGGACTCTGTTACTGTCTTGAGTCTGCTTACTGGCAGGAACTACAACGGCTTGCCAGCCCAAATCCTGAAGAACGTTTTAGCCACCGGCCGAGGCTCAGCTTTGTCATGGAGTTCTGCTGTGGGCTGACCTAGGGTCCTTCAGGATATGTCCTGCATTAGGCTCTGCAACTGCCTACACTTAAGTGGTGTTCCCCAAGCTCAGTCAGAGAGGTGAGGGAGTCCACTTCCATTGGGACGCCCTGTAGCTCCCATGCTTCACTTGCCGCATTTTCTCATGATAAAGCCAGTTGCAGTGCCTGTTTGAAATCCAGTTGGACTTCAGCAAGTAGGCACTTCTGCACCGTTACGTCATTAATCGCACATACCAAAAGGTCTCTCAGCATCTCATTTAGGGTTAACCCAAAATCATATGCCTCTCTGCCAGTTGTCTCAACATCATGAAAAATCCTGATATGGATTTCCCCGGTTCTTTACTGCCGAATAAAATCGACAGCATCTCAGAATTAGAAGAGATTTTGGGTTGTAATATTCAATAACCAACTCTGTCAACACTTGGAATGTTTTAGTGTCTGGTGCCTCTGGGAAAGTTAAGCCCCTTATAACCAAAAATGCTGCAGGTATGCCAGCAGTCCGAAGGATTGCTTGTTGCTTTTCATCTGCCTTAGTGTCATTGAAAGGATCAAACGAGTCAAACTTCCCAAATAAAGACATGATGCCAGAAATGCTTACCCAACTCCAAGATGACTGTTGCAAGCAAAGGTTCTTCAGGCATGTCCTGTTTTCTCCTGTCGCCAGTGAAATAACTGCACAAAGGCCAGCATCCTGTCAACAAGTCACACATTGTGTGCATCACTGATCATTACCTTGGCCATCCTGCGGCCGTTGTGTTCTGCTGTTTTACAAGCTTGTGGGCTGTTGACAGTGGGTTTGTATTTCACACTGCGTGGTAATACCTGGTTCCTGAGGCATCCATGTAGGAACTACCCATGAACAAGTCACGCATTATTTACTTGTGCACAGTTACTTGTGGCCAGCCAGCTTGGAGTCAGTTTCAGTCCCTCCAACTGAGGACATTCTAAATCTCCTGGTTATATCGGTCAGCCAGGGCTTTCCTGATTGTTAACCTGGGCCAATCAAGGATCTCGTAGTCAACAAGATCCAGCTGGTTCCAATCACTACAGGTGGCCATAAATGATGCATCCTTCTAGAATCTGTTTTCTCACTGCAATGAATCTCTGCTCAGTATAATGAAATATCTCCCTAAATGTACATCTCTATTGATTTACATCTTTAGTCTTCCACTTCACTTTAGCCAGTTGTCTTGTAATTGCTTTCATTGAAGCTTAAAAGAAGATAGTCTTAAACTTACTCTTCTTCCCCACAAACTGAATGTCAAAATCAATTGCGGTATAGTTGTACCTTCTCAGGGGCTCCTTTTCTCTGAGATCATTAAGTTATCTTTGCACGTTGCCAGGTCTAGAACAGCCTGCTCTTTGGTTTTCTCTAAAACATGCAGCTCTAACAAATTGTCCTGAAAACACTTCATGAACTCATCTTCTAGACTAATTTTGATAATCTGATTTATCCAATTATAAGTAGTTTAAAATTATTCATGACAGTAATGAATTCTTTTCCCTTTCTCACCAGCTTCCATTTTTCAATCTCATATCTGGCGTTGTTACTGTTAGAAGATCTATAAACTACTCCCACATGTGACTAGTTATCTTTTCTATTTGGTTTCTCAAACCAAACTGATCCTACAGCTTGATCATTTCTCATAATTTTATCAATGTCATCCTTAATTAACAGAGCTACTCCATCAATTCTTCCCAGCTTCATTTTCTTCTGAAATATCGTGTACCCTGAGTATTCACATTCCAGCCTTTGTCACCTCCCAGCTATGTCTCTGCAATAGATATCAGGTCATACATACTTGTTTCCATTTTAGACATCAATTCATTCATTTTGTTATGAATGTTGTGCATATTCAGAGACAGAGCCCCTAGTTCTATCTTTTTACTAGTTTTCAGCATCCAGTCCAGCTCCTAAGTTTGGTACATCCCTTCTCACTGCACTCTGATTAACATTACAATTACAGCTACCTTGCTTTCTTGTCTTGTCTGTTCCCTTTAACTCCTCCGATCTTCCCTCATTTAATCCCATGTCCATACTAGGAAGTTTTAAACCCTCTCTACTGCCCTAGTTATGTGACTTGCCAGAATACTGATCCCTGTGTGGTTCAGATGAAGGCCATCCCAATGGTACAATTTCAACTAACCCAGTTCTATTGACAGTGTCCCATGAATTAAAATCCATTTCTCCCACACAATTTTTGAGCCATTCTTTCAAGTATCTAACCTTATTTTCCTTATGCCAATTTCATGTTGCTACAGAAATTATCTTTGAGATTTTATTTTCAATTTAGCCCTTAGCAATTCATTCTCCCTAAGCAAAATCTCTTTCCTTGTTCTACTTTTGTCTTGGTACTGATGTGAACCATGACATCCCTCCCACCACAAGTTACTGCTCAGCTACAAGCAAATGTTCTGAATATTGCCACATGAGGCAGGAAACTCAGCTTGCTGGACCCTCACTCTCAACTACAGAATGTTATGTCTAACACCCTGACTATACAATTTCTATTTACTCCTGCTGCCTGAATGGCTTCCTGTACAATGTGTCATGATCACTTCACTCACCACCCTATAGTCCCAGCTTTTGCCATATAAAATGCAAGAACCCTGAACCTATTGGCCAATTGCAAGTACAGAGCCTTGTCCATTTCTACCTTTTCATTTTTCTTATTTGTCTCACTCTCAGTCAAACCTGCCTGTCCCTGATCATGGACCAAACTAGAAGACTGTAGCTAAGGAGTGTGAGTACCTTCTGTAACAAACAGTCCAGGTAACTTCCCCCTTCCCTGAAGCATCATATTTTCTAAAGAATGGCCTCCAGTGCATTAACTCTGAGCCAAAGTTTCTTGAGCTGCAAAAACTTACTCTAAATGTGTTTTTTTATTGGATTAATTAGTTAATTATATTACTAAACAAATTTTAATTAATGTCTCTAATTCTGTCTACCAGTGTTGATTTTCTTTTTTCAGTTGATGGCCAAGTGAAGTTCCCTAGTTTAGATAGCATAAATAGAAAATATTTGTGAGCCCATTTTCTACTTCCTTCCCTGTGATGTCATACCTTGATTTTTGTCATACGTAATCAAATGATCTGAACCCACAGATTGTTTAATTGACAGCTCTTCACACTCTGCTCCCTGGGTCTCACTCTTTAGGCTCTCCTCACTGATCTTGCTTTTTACAATCGCCTGAATGTTGACACCCTTTATACTCCCCTCACTGGTCTCTCTCTCTCTCGTTATAGTGTCCTTGCTGGTCTCACTCTTCACACTCTCTTTGTTGGTTTCTCACTTCATGCTGTCTTTACTGGTCCCTCTTTTTACATTTTCCTCACTGGTCTCACTTTGCAATCTCTCCTTGCTGGTTTCTCTCTTTCATTGCTCTCATTGATCTCTCTCTTTCGACTCACCATGGCCTTTATTTCTGTTGGGGCTGGTGGGAGTGTTGGAGTTTAAAAATAGGAAAGTTTTGTTACAATGGCACAGGGTTTTGGTAAGACCTGGTGTACTGTGTATACTTTTGATTCCCATATTTAAGAAAGGATATACTGGCATTGAAGACAGATCAGAAATGATTAAATATGATTCCTGAGATGAAGGATTGACTTATCAAAAATAGCTAAACAGTTTAGACGTTTATTCATTACAGCTTAGAAGAATGAGGGGTGATCTTAATGAAACATAAAGGATTCTGAGGGGCTTGACAGAGTAAATGTTGAGAAAATGCTTCCAAAACAAATACTTATTAATAATTTGGCATAAATGGAAGCAATTTTTAGATGCATTTGGACTTCCCTCTTTGTGCGTGTTTGATAGTTAATTCTTTGTTGCATTTCTTCTATGCTGCATTTCAAGCCTGCTAAAACCGCTTCATTCTTGTTTCAAAAATGATTGGGCGGTGCCCAATCTGAAGGGATATTTCTCTAGTAATTTATTTTCTATTTTGTTTATCTCAGTCTATCCAGTCTTTTCTGTTACATCTATCACTTTCACAGATCACTGTCAATGTTTATCTCTTTTTTTTAATCTGTCTCTTTCAAAGTTCACTATAATTATTTTTTTCAGATTTACTTGTCTGTTTTGAAGGTTATTTCAATCACTTTTCAATTTCATCTGTTCTTTTCACAGGCTGTTCTAACCTGTTATTCTGTTTCATCTCTCTGCCTTAAAAATGTCTCCTAAATTTCCTGCTTTCTGCATTGCTTTCAAATATCATACATTTAGTTTCTGCATCAGTGTCTTTCTGAAACTGTTTCAAATGTTTCTTTTGACTTGATGTTCCTTGTCAAATTTCACTGGAGTTAGCTGATCTTTCAAACAGCCATAAAAAATAACTTGCTTGACATTGCTAAATCGTGTATCTTATAAATGTATGAGGTGCAATTCTTCAAAACACGAGATGCAAGCTAGGTTGCATATGAATTGCTATCTGATTTTGCACTGCACCTGAGATTCTTTCCAATTGAATGTGACAGAAAAGAAAATCAGTCTAAAACTGGCTGCCAATTGACTATCAGCCCATCTTGTGCAACCAATTTCATCAACTATTATTTTCAAGCTACTCTTGATTTTTTTTTCACAGAATTAGGTCTTTCTTAGCTCTACCATAACCAGTTTTACTACTGCTACAATACCTATCATATAGCTTTACATGTTGAATTGCATTGAAAATACGGGAGGTGGTGGTATAATGGAACTGTTACTTGACTACACAATAGCCCACACTACTGTTCTAGTAACACAAGTTCAAAACTGACGCTCAGTTTTGGTTCCACGGGAACCTTTTAGCTTCTGACCTCCCTACAGCCTTGATTCCAGTGGTGACGTGAGAGTGACTACCTCTGACATTAAAGGCTATATTTGACTGATTGTGGCATTAAGGACCCCTAGCAAAATTAGAGTTAATGGGATTCCAGGGCAAATTTCTTGACTGTTTGATGTCATACCTAGCATAAAGGAAGACAGTTGTGGTTATTGATGGTCAGTTATCTCAGTTTCAGGACTTTTCTGCTGGAGTTCCTCAGGCTAGTATCCTAGGCTTAACTATCTTCAGCTGCTACATCAACGACGTACTGCCATCGTAAGGTCAGAAATGAGAATGTTCACTTATGATTTCACGGTGTTCAGCACCATTTATGATCCCTTAGATACTGACAGTCCATGTCCAAATACAGTAAGATCTAGACAATATCCAAGCTTAGGCTGACAAGTGGCATGTAACATTCACATCAAACAAGAGCTAGTCAATGAGCAACTCCAACAAGGCAGAATCTAATCATCACCCTACTACCATCACTGAATCCCCCACTATCAACATGCTGGAAGTTACCATTGACTAGGAACTGAATTGGATTAGCCATTTAAATACTGTAGCTTCAAGGGCAGGCCAGAGGCTAGGAAGCCTCAGTGAGTAACTTATCTCCATATTCCCCAAAGCCTGTGCACAGACTACAAGGCACAAATCAGGCGTGTGATGGAATATTCCCTACTTGCCTATTTAAGTGTAGCTCTAACAACACTCAAGAAGCTTGGCATTCCAGGACAAAGCAGCCTACTTAATTGGAACCATATCCACAAACATTCACTCCTGCGTAAGAAAGAGATGTGAATTGATTTATTTTTATTTTGCTTCTCTTCTATCAATAGGCATATACGCTTTTAATGTTTTACTTATTTTTCTTTACCCTTTTGAAATAAGCTGTGGTGTGTCCCCCACTCTGCCCCTACAAACCCTTTTGTTTGTGAAGTTGTGAAGTTAAATGACCTGCAATAAACTCTCTTCAGGGTTAAACGTATGGTTTATTCTTACACTAAAAGCCAGGGGACCATTTTTGTACATAAATAAAGAAAGAAAGATAAGTATGACAGTTAGGAGGTTACAATGAGGAAGAATTTAAAACACAAAGTTATAAACATTAATTCACTTTTTTTTTACTTAATCCAGAAGTTATGTGACCAGTTCTTTCCATAGGCTGATCTTGTGGAATCTGTTCTTGTAATAGTGGTAACAGAGGTGTGGTTGGTCCATATTTAATGCAAATACAGAATTTCTCCCAGAAATCAGGTTTTGGAGAGGTTGAGGCTAAAGGCAAGACCAGCTGAGCCTGGAATCTGGTTTTCTGTTGAGAGAATCTTGCAGGAAGTGATTTGACAGAGACGAGCTCTTCCCTGATTAAAGCAAGGCAGATCATAACTTACAATTAAACTGCTTTCAAAAGCCCAAGACTTTCAGTCATGTGTCTGAATTCTTTTAGCTGATGAGATGATTTCTATGCTGCTGATCAAACTATTGTTCCTTGTGTGAGCCAGGAGATTGAATTATCACCTTTTCAAGCAGTTTCAACATTTTTGTTGCAAACCAGAATCAGCCGGGGAGACTGTGGGGGGAGGTTTTCCTAACCCTGAATGATATGGACTATGGCAAGTCAGTTTGAAAAAAATATGGCAAGATTAGAACAATGAAATTATCGATATTGTAAAAAAATTCTGATATTCCACCCACGGTTTTAATGGCCAGATGAAAACCTTGCTAGTGAACAGTGAGAGGCCTATTTACATGCATTAATATCTCACTATGACTTAATATCACCTAATTTATATGCAAATTGCTATTTTCTCAGGCAATTGAGAGAAACTAGATGGCAACAATCCTGTTATGAAAGTCCGACTGGGCTCTTGATGGTTTCAAATCACTGGCATCTTCTCCGAGGCTCCATGTTGACAAGCTTTCACCAATAGCTCAGTATGCACTCTATGGGCAGCGACTGCCTGTCCCAACCTCCATGGAGCTTGGGAATGGACAATCACCAGCTTCACATTATCATTATAGCACATCTTGACTTATGCTGCAGTTACCCACTTCATTACTGTACTTTAGAGATCAGTAACATCTTACATTGCAAGGCTGCCTCCAGGCTGATCTATGCACAGGGACAGGCACTCATCTCAAGCGTCAGAACATTGTGCGTCTCAGGCTCACTCATCAACTGTCCTTCCAAGTCAATCAGAAGGGAAAGAGGTGGGGGGGGCTGCGTGGAAACATTCAGTGCTAGGGGCCTTTCCAGAGTAAGTTGAAGAGTTATCAAGAGCTACTGCTGAGGTCAGTAAGTTTGGGAAGTCAACTGGAATTGAAGGCAGAATGCTGGGATGCAAAGGAGAAAATAATCATGAAGGGAGGTGCATATGGCTGGGAGTCATTACAGAATTGGAAGGATACTGTGGAAAATCAGTCATTGAAGGCCTCCCTGGTTTCAATGAGCATTGCAATAGTTGGCATAACTGAACTATAAGCCTGGGACTGAGGGGATAAAGTGGAGAGATGAAGACTTAAATAGAAGAATTGGGTGGGAATGTATGGAAACTCAAATTTGAAGGGATTGACAGGAAGGGCAAGAAATAAAGGAACATGAAGGTTTTGGGGATCTCCTGGTTTGACATGCTGAGCCTGTAAATCACTCTGAAGTGCTTCCCTGTGTTGTTTGCTATCGTCCTTCGAATCACAAATGTACAACACAAACTCTTACCAGCACAACTAGAATGGGCAGAATAATTCTTTTTGCTGTCGGAGGGACTGGGCTCTACTTGTGAGTGATGTGAGGTCCTTCAAAGGGTTACATAGTATAGATTAATGACATCTGTAATCATAGAATCTGTTTCTGAACTGTACACAGTGACAAACTAGGTCAAACTCGAATCTTGGTCACAAGTAATCATGGCCATGTCATCGATCATTACAAATTGATCACAGTTATTTATGTGAAGCAGAAGTAATCATAGTCAACCTTAAAATGGTCACCTGTCCACCACAATTCAGAAGGGCAGTTCAAGGTCTCATTGGCTGCACAAGGTTGCTCAGCTGCTTTTCTCTTACCCTGGACTGTAAGTATTTGACATCATGCTGTCTTTCATGTGGATGATGTGGACGGGAGAGAAAGTTTTCTCATTATGCATTCGTGGGATGGGGGTGTTGCTGGCTGGCCAACATTTACTGCCCGTCCCTAGTTGTCATTGAAAAGGTGGTGCTGAATTGCTTTCTTGAACTGTGGCAGTCCACATACTGTAGGTTGATCCACAATGCCTTTAAAAAGGGAATTCCAGGTCTCTGACCTATCAACAATGAAGGAAGGAAAATATATCTCCAAGTCAGGATGGTGATTAGCCTGGAGGGGAATTTGCAGTTGGAGGTATTCCCATGTACCTGCTACCCTTGTCCCTCTAGATGACAGTAGTCATAGATTTGGAAGGTGTTATCTGAGGATCTATGGTGAATTTCTACAATGGATCTTGTAGATAGTATACATTGCTGCTACTGAGTGTCAATGGTAGATGTAGTGGATGTTTGTGGATGTAGTGCCAATCAGCCTGGCTGCTTAGTCCTGGATGGTGTCAAGTTACACGAGTATTGTTGGAGCTGCACCCATCCGGGCAAGTGGGGAGTATTCCATCACACTCCTAACATGTGCCTTATAGATGGTGGACAGGCTTTGAGGAGTCACGAGGTAAGTTAGCTCCCACAGTATTCCTAGCCTCTTACCTTCTCTTGTAGCCACTGTGTTTATGTGATGAGTCCAGTTGACTTTTTGGACAATGGTAACCCCAGGATGTTGATAGTGGAGGATTCAGTGATGGCAACACCATTGAATGTCAAGGGATGGTGGTTAGACTGTCTCTGATTGGTGATGGCCATTGACCGGAATTTGAGTGGCATGAATATTACTTGCCACTTGACAGCCCAACCATGGAAACTGTCCAGATCTTGTTGTATTTGAACACAGACTGCTTCAGTGTCTGAAGAGCTGCAAGTAGTCTAAACACTGAGTAATCATCAGTGAACATCCCCACTTCTGACCTTATGATGGAGGGAAGGTCATTTATGAAGCAGCTGAAGATGGTTCAGCCTAGGACTACCCTGAAGAACTACTGTAGAGATGTCCTGGAGCTGAGATGACTGACCTCCAACAATTATCTTTTCATGAGCCAGGCATGACTCCAACCAGCGGAGAGTCTGTCTGCTGATATGCATTGTTTTCAGTTTTGCGAGGGCTTCTTAATGAAGTTTGAGTAACTTTGCTATATTTGTGCAACATGGCTCATGTTGCATACATTGAATTAAGGTATACTATGTCAATGTCCATATACAGGCATTCCCTGGGCCTCTTGTTCTGAGTCCTTCATATTGGACTCATTTGTTTGTGATATGAATGAAGACTGCTTATATTACTAAGGCCCCATTTTGTTTCTGAAATTCCTCACATCGGGACATTAGTACAGCCACCAATGTTTCCATCCGTAGCAGGAGATAAAAGGTGCAAAGAAACCGAGGAGGAGAAAATGCATCAGCAGGATCAGAACAACCTCCAGCAGCTGCTGAACAGCCTTCACATGAAGATGCAATTGAAAGTCCCATAAGGTTATGGATGGGTTACAAGAGACTCAGAGTCTATTGACCTCAACTGAATTTCCTCCAGGTGAGTAAGATGTGGCATTGCCACAGATTGAGGATCTTCTAGGACACTGTCATGGAACTGCATCATATGCTGGAGCAGGAATAGCGATCTGAAAAGGTGCATGTCCACCCAGATGACAGCTGCACTAACTTTTCGTGCAACTGGCTGCTTCCAAGGATCCATTTGATCCTGTGTGGGATCTCCGAATTTTAAATTCACAAATGTATCAAGGCTATTACTGATGCAATTTACGCCAGGTCACACCATTTCATCTTGTTTCCAGATGGTTAAGTAATTCTGAGTTTCATAGCTAATAGCAGTTATTTTAGTCAAGCAAGAGTCCATTTTAAAATAAACAAGAAAGTATCTCTATAGCATTTTTAAACAATTTATGATTTCTCTCCCTTCCTTATGAGCATGAAACTTGGGAATTATGTCCCGAATTAAGTGTGTGTTTTGTGGCTAGGCTAAAGACAAATAAGTTAAAAAGGTACATTTGGCAAAGAATGTTACATGATACAAGTACACATTGGAAATCTCTGGGTTTGTAAATTTTCATCTTATTCTTCTTACTTTTTTTGTATGTTTCAAAAGTAATATCAACATAGCGTCAAATTAAGCCAAAATAATATTGCCAGTCAATAGCTCAACTGTTACAATTTTAACTTGTATAAACTTCTCCAGCCGTAAATTAAAATTCCTGGTGCTTTTGACACTTCAGTCTTCAATAATTAGCTAACTGTTGGAAAACACAGCTTAATATCAGAAATATGTAGAAAATTAGGACTACAGTGAATTGCAAGAAATTGAGATAGGAATGAAAAAGTAAATTTCTCATCCATACCCTGCTGCCCATGGGTTTTAGCTTTGCACAAAGACTCCACCAAGTCTAATGTTTGAATTCTTGGTATTCCAAACTCAACTGAATAACCCTCCGGTAGGATTTCAACTTTCTGAAGGTTTCTCGACCTATGCAAAGAGAAGAATATTCTACCTTCTTGCCGGTAAATTCAATCATTTGGATTTTGGTCTACAGGAAACCAAAGTATTTTCAAAACTATCCATCTTGCAGAACTATTCCCTTTGTTTACAGAAGTTTCTTCAGGACAGCTGGCTCCGTAACTTCTAGACAGGCGATCTCCAGATTGTGAGAATATCCACCTCGACCAATTGGAATGGATGGAAGTTAGCCAATAGGATTTTAATGAAACTCAGGAATTAGTATAGCCAGAGATAGCAAGAACTGCAGATGCTGAAGTCAGAGGCAACACAGTGCGGAGCTGGAGGAAGACAGCAGGCCAGTTAGCATCATAGGAGCAGGAAAGTTGACGTTTTGGGTCGGGACCCTTCTTCAGAAATGGGGCGGGGGGGGGGAAGGGAGCTGGGAATTGAATAGAGAGAGGAGGGGTGGGGCTGGGGAAAGTAGAGATGGTGATAGGTGAACACAGGTAGGGAGTGGTGGGGATTGGTCAGTGGGATAGGTGGGACAGATAGGTGGGAGAGATGATGGATAGGTTATGTCAGGTCAAGCAGCTGGGGATGTGAGGGAGGGTTGGACATGGGATGAGGTGGGGAGATTTTAAAACTGGTGAATTCCATGTTTAGGGCATCGGGCCATAGGCTCCCAAGGCAGAATATGAGATGTTGCTCCTCCAGTTTGCGGGTGATGTCACCGTGACATTGGAGGAGGCCCAGGATGGACATGTCACGCAGGGAGTGGAAGGGAGAATTAAAATGGTTGGCAACCGGAAGGTGTTGTCATTTGTCACGTACAGAGCGCAGATGCTTTATGAAATAGTCTCTGAGTCTACGCTTGGTCTCATTGATGTAGAGGAGGTCACAACGGGAGCAGTAGATACAGTAGACCAAGTTAGCGGATGTGAAAAGTTTGCTTTGGGCCTTGGATGAAGGTGAGGGGGGAGGTGTAGGGGCAGGTGTAGCACTTCCTGCAGTTGCAAGGAAAGATGCCAGGTGCGGTGGGATTAGTGGGGAGTGTGGAGCAGACGAAGGAGTCACGGAGAGAGCGGTCCCTATGGAAGACAGATAGAGGTGGAGAAGGAAATATATCTTTGGTTGTGGGGTTGGATTATAGGTGGCAGAAGTGGCAGAGAATGATACGTTGGATATGGAGGTTGGTGGGGTAATATGTGAGGGCAACGGGAATTCTGTCTTTATTTTTGTTGGGGGGAGGGGGTGTGAGGGCACAAGTATGGCAAACGCAAGAGATGTGGTTGAGGGGGAGGGGGAAAGTTACGGTCCTTGAAATAGGAGGACATCTGGGATGTTCAGGAGTGGAACGTCCCATCTTGGGAGCAGACACAGTGGAGGCGGAGGAATTGGGAGTAGGGGATTGCATTCTTGCAGGAAGGTGGGTGAGATCAGGTGTAGTCCAGCTTCCTGTGGGAGTCGGCAGGCTTGAAATCGATGTTGGTTTCGAGGCGGTCATTACAGATGGAGATGGAGAAGTCCAGGAATGAGAGGGAAGTATTGGAGATGTCCAGGTAAATTTGAGGTTGGTATGAAAGGTGTTAGAGAAGTTGATGAACTGTTCAAGCTCCTCGTAGAAGTATGAGTCAGAATAGCCAAGCTTCTTTTATGTTGTAAACCAGCAAGCAATTAAAATCAATGCCAGTGTCCTTGCCCAAATATACTGAATTTCAAGGATGTTGTTTCTTCTCAGTTGAAACTTTGGCAAGATTTCCCAAGTCTGACCAAAGATGAAATCTGTGGAAAATGTAATTCTGCAATAACATAAATCATGAGTTGTTGAGCATATTGACAGGGAAAATAAAACCTAAAAATGACAATCGTTTCAGTTTTCAGATGGGAATTTTGTATAGTTATCTTGGAGAACTAGTGAAAATGTTGATTTCAAATTGTGTGGGTCCGTGCTTGACAGCTGCTATGTTTCTTTCATATTGCAGCAGTTCTCAATCACCTTAATTTTTGTATCTGCATTGGAAGTGAGAAGCTGGCAAAGCACAAACGGCATTCTCAGCACATTTGGCTAGTGATTCCTTTCAAAAACCTATGTTCAGCAACCAAATTGCACTATAGTTAGAACATTGTCTCAACTTGAGATTTCAATTAAGCAAACCATTTAAGTCCTAGAATGGCAATTACATCATCACGATAAGCCTCTTTGCGATGCAGTCTGGTAAGAGTGTCCTGTATGATTGCTGTTTGTTGTATGTTGACTGTCACTTCCTCTAGAAATGGGGACAAACACCTGCTCCTCCACTGCATGAGGATTTTATTCAAAATGATGGAAGCTGGACATGCTAGCACGTCTCCCCATTCCATCCCAACATTCTCTATTTTCACTTTTCGTTTTTATTGTCCATGGTTTTTCCCTACTCACTGTGACATTTTCCTCCATCTCATAATTTGACAAAGTATTTTTGTACTTACCTTAATATTTCATTCTAGGAGAGCGGTATTGCTCTGCAAAATTGAATTTATGAATTAATGTCTGTTCCAACCTGCACATGACTTTTTATGACTTAGCCATGTGTGCAAGGTGGGTAGTGTAATGGGAGCTAAGTAGATAAGTGTCAATGGTATTGTGGTGACCTTGAGAAATGACTGTTGTCATGAGAACTTAAGCATCTACCATTAATATATACACACAGTTAAAATTCAGGACATGGTACTCACTAGCCTTGAAATTTTGTACAGATAATATTATACATTGGCATCTTTTACTAAGTGAATTTCAATATTTTTGTTGACAAACCCAAACGTGCACATTATTCTTACAAAATAAGTTGAGTTCTTTGAACAGTTAGTATAATAATTTCTTATAGCAATAAGACAAATCAGAGCTCATTAAAATATGTACATATCTCTTCACACACAATCTAAGTAATTTATTTTTGCCTGGTTTTCTTCCACAGGGTTAGGAGAATCATGTACTGCGCACCAATCATTTCTCCATATTACTGGATAACCCATTGTAACAAATAACAATGTTAAAGTCACAAACCAGTTGTCAGATTTGGTCAGAAAACCTTTCTGAGAAAGAGATGTTAGTAGACTTCAAGCCAAATATACTTGAAGCCGAATAAGACTAGATATGAAAGATTCAGTAGGCGTTTTATCTGTGTAACAAATTAGCATATATGCAGGTTATGGACTCATACAAACAATCACCGTGCGGGAAAAGCTGCATTTCCCAAATAAAGCTCTCAATCTTTCTCTGCTCAGAGAGCATTCTTCTTTGAAAACCTGGGACCCAATTCAGATCTATATAGTGTGAGCTGACCCTTAACTACGTGCAGGGCTGGATGAACACAGCAGGCCAAGCAGCATCATAGGAG
>NC_063341.1:41942378-41985244 GCF_021869965.1 Rhincodon typus
CATCATAGGAGCAGAGAGTCTGCTCCTATGATGCTGCTTGGCCTGCTGTGTTCATCCAGCCCTGCACCTTGTTGTCTCGGATTCTCCAGCATCTGCAGTTCCTACTATCTCTGACTCTTAACTACCTCCTCTTCTCCTATTAGCACCCACAACTTAGATTCAATGATTCAATATACTCAATGCTTCATGTCACTGCCAGCCACTTTGGCTTGCTGTGGCATAAACTCAGTAATGAAAGAGGTATAAATGTTGCAACCACATCTTCATAAAACTTATGATATGTGGCAAGTATTTGCAGGACTTGGTTGGTTCTATTTGTTCATAATAACTTCTTGTAAATGCATGTCTGAATAGAAATTTGCGATGAACCCTGGTAACAAGGAGCACCACAACCTGAGGTCAAGAATTCCACTGTGCTACCTCCCATTTTTATTCATTAATAGGATGTGTTCTTGTCATGCTATAATATATGCTAATAAGTATATGCTTGTGCATGCTAATAAAATGTCCTTATTCAAAAAGGGATAGAGGCAGAAAGTAGGAAATTAGTGGCCAGTTACTTTAACATCTGACATTGGAAAGTTGTTAGAATCCATAATTAAGGAAGTAATAACAGGACATTTACAAAGTCAAAATACAATCCATCAAAGTCAGCTTAGTTTTATGAAGGGTGAATCATGTTTGACTAATTTGCTAGAGCTCTTTGAAGATGTAACAAGCGAAGTAGATAACAAGGATCCAATAGATGTAGTGTATCTGGATTTCCAGAAGGCATTTGATAAGGTACCACACAAAAGATTAATACACAAGGTAAGATCACATGGGGTTAGGGGTATTTTATTAGCTTGGATAGAGGATTGGGGAACCAACAGAAAGCAAAGAATTGGGATAAATGGGTCTTTTTTTGGTTTGCAAGATACAAGCAGTGGGGTGCCACAGGATTCGGTCCTTGGGGACCCAACTATTTACAATCTATATTAATGACTTGGGTGCATGGGTAGAAGATACGATAGCCAAGCTTGCAGATGACACAAAAGTAGATGGGAAAGTAAGTTGCAATAAAGAAATAAGAAATTTACAAACAGATATGGATAGGTTAGGGCCAAAATTTGGTAGCTGAGTTTAATGTGGATTGGTATATGGTTATCCATTTTGGTCAGAAGAATAGAAAGGCTACTTACTACTTAAATGAAGAGGAACTTCAGAGTACTTTGGTGCAGAGGAATCTGGGTATCAATGTGCATGAATTGGAGAAATCTAGCATGCAGGTACAGCAGGTAATAAGGAAGGCAAGTGGAATTTTGGCATTTATCACTGAAGGAATAGAGCATAAAGTAGGAAAACATTGTTGCAACTATACAAAGCAACAGTGAGACTACATCCAGAGTAGTGCATACAGTTTTATTTCCTTTACTTGAGGAGGGATGTAGTTGCATTGGAGGCACTTCAAAGGAGGTTTATTAGATTAATTCCAGAGATAAGAGGTTTATCTTTTGAAGTGACATTGAGCAGTTTAGGCCTGTACTCTCTAGAGTTTAGATGAATGAGAGGAGATCTAATTGAGGTCTAAGCAGCCTGACAAAGTAGAAATGGAGAGGATATTTCCTTTTGTGGGGCAATTCAGAGTGAGAGGTAATAGTTTTAAGATAAGAGGAAATACATTTAAAACAGACGAGGAGAAATAACTTCTCTCAAACAGTCATGAATCTGTGGAATTTACTACCCCAAAGTGCAGTGGATTTAGGGACATTGAGTAAATTTAAGGAGGAGACAAACAGATTTTTAAATTAGCAACTGGGGAGCAAGCAGGAAAGTAGAGTTGAGGCTGCAATGAAATGATCCATAAATAGGGTGGTATCGTGACTCAGTGGTTAGCACTACTGCCTCATAGTGCCAGGGGCCCAGGTTTGGCGACGCTATAGAGTTTGCATGTTCTCTGTGTGGGTTTCCTCTAGGTGCTCTGGTTTTCTCCCACAGTTCAAAGACATGCAGGATAGGCCATGCTAAATTGCCCATGGTGTCCAGGGTTCTGGATTAGCCAGGAGAAATGCAAGGTTACAGGGATCGGGTGGGGTTGGGTCTGGGTGGGATGCTCTTCAGACGGTTCGTGTGGACTCAATGGGCGGAAAGACCTGCTTCCAAACTGTAGGGATTCTATGATTCTATGAATGGTGGACCAGGCTCCAGGGGCTGAACTGCCTGTTCCTGATCATAGTTCCTATGATTCAATGTTGGTACTGTCACTGAATGTCAAATTAACTAAAAATGTTAAACTGTCTCTTGTAGATGATGGTCATCACTTGACATTGTATGACATAAATATTAGACCATAAGACCATAAGACATAGGAGCAGAAATTAGGCAATTCGGCCCATCGAGTCTGCTACGCCATTCAATCATGGCTAATAAGTTCCTCAACCCCATTCTCCGGCTTTCTCCCCGTAACCCTTGATCCCCTTGATAATCAAGAACCTATCCATCTCAGCCTTAAATGTACTCAATGAACTGGCCTCCACAGCCTTCTGTGGCAGTGAATTCCATAGATTCACCACTCTCTGGCTGAAGAAGTTTCTCCCTATCTCCATTATAAAAGGTCTTCCCTTTTCTCTAAGGCTGGGCCCTCAGGTCCTAGTCTCTCCTACCAATGGAAGCATCTTCCCTCCACTCTGTCCAGGCCATTCAGCATACTGTAAGTTTCAATTAAATCCCCCCTCATCCTTCTAAACTCAAATGGGTATAGTCCCACAGTCCTCAAACGTTCCTCATATGTTAAGCTTTTCATTCCTGGGACCATTCTCGTGAACCTCCTCTGAACCCGCTCCAGGGCCAGTACATCCTTCCTGAGATATGGGGCCCAAAACTGCACACAATACTCCAAATGTGGCCTGACCAGGGCCTTATAAAGCCTCAGTAATACATCCCTGCTTTTATATTCAAGTCCTCTCAAAATAAATGCCAACATTCCATTTGCCTTCCTGACTACTGACTCAACCTGCAAGATTACCTTGAGAGAATCTTGGACTAGAACTCCCAAGTCTCTTTGCACTTCAGACTTCTGAATTTTCTCCCCATTTAGAAAATAGTCCATGCTTTTATTCTTCTCAGTTAAAGTGCATGACCTCACACTTTCCCACGTTGTGCTCCATCTGCCACTTCTTTGTCCAGTCTCCTAACCTGACCAAATCCTTCTGCAGCCTCCCCACCTCCTCAATACTACCTGTCCCTCTACCTATCTTTGTATCGTCTGCAAACTTAGCCAGAATGCCCACAGTTCTGTCATCTAGATCATTAATGTATAAAGTGAAAAGTTGTGGTCCCAACACTGACCCTTGCAAAACACCACTTGTCGCCGGCTGCCTTCATGAGAAAGACCCTTTTATCCTCACTCTCTGCTTTCTGCCAGACAGCCAATCTTCTATCCATGCTAGCACCTTGCTCTAACACCAGGGGCCCTTATTTTACTCAGCAGCCTCCTGTGCGGCACCTTGTCAGAGGCCTTCTTGAAGTCCAGATAGATAACATCCATTGGCTCTCCTTGGTCTACCCTGCTCGTTACTTCCTCAAAGAATTCTAGCAGATTTGTCAGGCATGACCTCCCCTTGATGAAGCCATGCTGACTTTGCCCTATTTTACCGTACAGTTCCAAATATTCAGAAATCTCATCCTTCAAAATGGACTTCAAAATCTTACTCACAACCAAGGTTAGGCTAATCAGCCTGTAATTTTCCATCTTTTGCCTTACTCCATTTTTAAACAGGGGTGTCACATTAGTAATTTTCCAGTCCTTTGGGACCCTCCCTGACTCCAGTGATTCCTGAAAGATCACCACTAACGCTTCGACTATCTCTCCAGCTATCTCCTCAGAACTCTCGGGTGTAGTCCATCTGGTCCAGGTGATTTGTCCACCTTCAGGCCAATCAGTTTTACTAGCACCTTTTCCTTGGTGGTAGCCACCATACTCAGCTCTGCCCCCGACTCTCTTGAATTTTTGGGATATTACTTGCGTCTTCCACCGTGAAGACTGACACGAAGTAATTCAGTTCCTCAGCCATTTCCTTGTTCCCCACTACTATCTCCTCTACCGTCATTTTCCACTGATCCAATGTCCAGTTTTGCCTCTCTTTGCCCTTTATATATCTAAAGAAAATCTTACAGTCTTTATTTATATTACTGGCTAGCTCACCCTCATACTTAATCTTCTCCCTCCTTGTTTCTTTTTTTGTTGCCCTCTGTTGGTCTTTGTAAGCTTCCCAATCCTCTGGTTTCCTACTGCCCTTCGCCATATTATATGCTTTCTCTTTTGCTTTTATGCTATCCCTGACTTCCTTAGTCAGCCATGGTTGCCTCATCCTCCATGTACCATGCTTCTTTTTCCTAAGGATGAATTTTTGCTGTGTCTCGTGAATTACTCCCAGAAACTCCTGCCATTGCTGTTCCACTGTCTTTCCTGCTAGGCTCCTTTTCCAGTCAATTCTGCCCAGCTGCTCCCTCATACCTCTGTAGTCGCCTTTATTCAGCTGTAATACCGTTACCTCTGATTCTATCTTCTCCCTCTCAAATTGCACAGTAAATTCTATCATATTATGATCACTGCCTCCTAAGGGTTCCTTCACCTTAAGTTCCCCTATCAAGTTTGCCTAATTGCACAACACTAAATCCAGTATTACCTGTTCCCTTGTGGGCTCCACCATGAGCTGCTCCAAAAAGCCATCTTGTAGACATTCCACAAACTCCTTTTCTTGCAATCCACTAAGAACATGATTTTTCCAGTCCACCTGCATATTCAAATCCCCCATGATCACTATTTATTGTCATTTATTATTTATTTATTTATTATTTATTTGTCATTTACCAGCTCAAGCCTGAACATTATCCTAATTTGATGTAGGTGGGGATTGTTTCATTATCTTAAGATATTTGAAAGGAACTCAACGTTGCGTGCAAACATCCCTGACATTCCAACCTCTGACCTTGTGATGGAAGGAGGGTCATTAATGATGTGGCTGAAGATGTTTGAGCCTAGGACACTTAGCTGCAAAACCCCTGCTGTTGAGATAACTGACCTGCAATAACTGCAACCATCTTTTTTGAGGTACATATGGCTCTAATTAGTGAGAGTTTTTCCATGATGTCCACTAACTTGCATTTTACTAGAGCTTCGTGATGAGACATCTGCTCAAATGTCAATGCAATCACTCTCACCTTTGCTCTGGAGCTCAGCTCTTTTGTCCTTTATGAGTCAAGTATGTAATAATGTCAGGAACCTTGTAGTCCTAGCAGTACCAAATAGAGCAATGGAAAGCAGGTTATTGGTTAGGAAGGGCCACTTCATAACATTGTCAATAACACCTTAAATCATTCTGCTGATGATTTACTATCATCTGAGAGAGTAGTAGTAATTAGTTGAATTGTACTATGTGTTTTTGTATACAGGGCATAGTTGAGCACTTTTTTCCCACTTTGTCACTTAGATGCAATGTATATGGTAATTGTGCAAGAACTGCCTGACTAGGGGCATGTCTAGTCCTAAGCATAAGTCTTCAGCCCTACAACTGGGATATTATTGCAATCCATAGACTTTGTTTTAGTGCATTCAGCCATTTCTTAGTATCACATAGAGGGAACTGAGCTGGCTGAAGATTGGCATCAGTGATTTTGTTAATGTCAGAAAGCGTGTACGACTGAATTTTTACTTGGCACTTTTCACTAAAAATTATTGCAAACACATACTGACATGGTTGGTTCTGTCATCATTGACAGCTGGAATGCTTATCAAAACTCCTCCTCCAATAGCAGGATTGCAAAGCTTTAATCTGATCTGTTAGCTCGATTTTAGTGTGCTGCTTCTATTGTTTAGCATATCTGTGGTTCTGTGTTGCACCTTACTAATTTGGCAACTCATTTTTAGGCTGCCTCTAACATGGAATCAAAATCACCTTCATCATTAAAACAGGTTAACCACGTTTGCCCCTGCACCTGCCATTATTTTCCTGGGTAGGGAAGGCATCAGACAGCCTGCTTGCACACTCCTAAGCTTTTTAATTGCCTCATCTAAGGACATCACCATAGTGGCTCCTTTGGTTGGTGTCCAAGAGCCAACTATCTTTTAACTGCTTCATCAATGCTTCTTCCATCAGAAGATCTGACGTGGGTATCTGCTGATGATTGGTCAACATTCAACAGTATCTGCACCTCCTCAGGTTATGATGCAGTCCATTTCCAAATGCAGCAAAGTCTAGACAAGGTGCAGATTTGGGCTGATAAGTCACAAGTAATATTTCTACCAAACAATTGCCAGAAAATGACCATCTCAACCATAGAGAATCTAACATTTCCCTTTGACTTTCAGTGGCATTACCACTGCTGTATCTCCCACTATCAACATCCCGGGGTTTACGATTGACTAAAAACTGAACTGGACCAGCCATCTAAATATAGTTAACAGAGGAATCTATCATGAGTAGCTCATGTCCTCTCTTACAAATGTTTGTCTGCTATCTTACAAGGCACAAGTCAGAATACTCCACTTGCTTAGATGTGTGCAACCCTCAAGAAACTTAACAACATCCAGAACAAAGCACCATGTTTGACTTAGCACCCTGTCTACCACTTTCCATGTCCAATCCCTCCATCACATAGTGGCAGCAGTGTACCAGCTCCAAAGTGCACAGCAATAACTCATCAAGGCTCCTTAGACAGCATTTTCCAAACCCAAGATCTCTAGAACCAGAAGAATGAGAGCAGCAGATACATGGAAATATCACCTAACCTACAAGTTCCCCTCAAAGTCACAGAACATCCTGATTTGGAATTATATTGCAGATCCTTCACTGCCAGAGTCAAACTCCATGAACTCCCTTCCTAACAGGACAGAAGGAGTGCCTAGATCTCATGGACTACAATGGGTAAAGAAGACAACTCATTACCACATTCTCACAAGCAATTACAGATGAGCAATAAATGCTGGTCCAGCCGTTGATGCTCACATCCCATTTACAAACGAAGGCCAAACAGGGCCTACAATTGGTCAATGAATAGCCATTTCAAGGTCTCATACTGCTTCTACTATTTCACATGCAAAATGGGAAGGCCAAAGTGAGGTGGATTGAGCAGCAGCTTTCAATTCCTGTTGTGCAGCCAGGCAAACAGGAGGGGTACCTTTTTTAAAGAACGCTCCTGTTCCCATCAGTGTTACCAACCCCTTAAGGTCAACTGCCTGCCTTATCCAGTACACCTAACTTCCCCAACTCAAATCTATACTCCATCTCTTCACCAACGCCTCACAATCCCTCAAGACTGAGGTGTTCCAGTCAGGCTCATCCAAAACACCAGATTTATCTGTGCGTCCCAGGATCCATGGGAACTAGCTGGAATCCTTGCAGCGGCCAATAAGTGATTCTAGCTCTGCTGGGACTACAGTGTCACCAGCCAATCATATTCATCAGAAACTCTCCAGAGTAGGACTTTGTTCCAGCAGGCAGCAAATCCCATTCTGTATCAATTCAAGCAGTGGGGCAGATTGCCTTCAGGTGATGCCTGACTTTTCAGTCCAATTAGGGTAAGGAATTCATCTCCCAGCAAAACCTACCCTTGTGTCAGCTTTCCCAATGCTACAAAAAAAACACTGAAAAAGAAAGAACTGAAACAAAACCAGGAATTGCTGGAGAAATTCAGCTGGTCTGGCAGCATCTGTGGAGAGAAGGCAAAGTTAATGTTTCAGGTCCAGAGACCCTTTTTCAGAACTGTTTCTGTTTTCTGTTTTTTTTTTCAGGAATCTAACTATATCTCCTTGACATTCAAATACACTGTCATCTCTGAATCTCCACTATCAGCAACCTAATTATTATTGACCAGAAACTAACCTGGTCAAATATAAATATTACGTCTACAGCTACATAAGATATACAAGCAAAATAGGCCATTCGGCCCATCAGGTCTGTTTACCATTTGATCACGGCTGATATGTTTCTCAACCCTATTCTGCCTTCTCCCTGTAATCCTTGATTCCCTTATTCATCAAGAATCTATCTCTGTCTTAAATTCGCTCAATGACTTGGCTTACACAACATTCTGCGGTACAGATTCACCATCTTCTGGTTGAAGAAATTCCTCTTCATTTCAGTTCTAAAGTGTTGTCCCTTCACACTGAGGCTGTGCCCTTGGGTCTTAGACTTTCTTACTGTGGAAACATATTTTCCACATCCACTCTATCCAGGCCTCTGAGTATTCTGTACGTTTCAATGAGATCCCTTTTCATCCTCCTAAACTCCACTGAGTAAAGACCCAGAGTCCGCAACTACTCCACATTTCACAAACCCTTCACTCCTGGGATCATTCTTGTAAACGTCCTCTAGACACACTCAAACGCCAGCACTTATTTCCTTAGTTATGGGACTCAAAACTGCTCACAATATTCCAAATGAGTCTGACCAGAGGGTTATACAGCCTTAGCAGTACATCACTGCTGTCATATTCTCACCCTCATTAAATGAATGCTAATATTGCATCTGTCTTCCTAACTGAACCTGCATGTTAAACTAAGAGTATCCTGAAGTAGGACTGCCAAATTCCTTCGCGTCTACAGATTTCTGAAGCCTTTCCCTATTTAGGAAATAATTTATGCCTCTATTCTTCCTACAAAAATGAATAACTTCACACTTTCCCACACTGCATTCCATCTGCCACTTCTTTGCCCACTCCCCTAGCTTGTCCAAGTGCTTCTGCAGCCTCCAGCTTCATCAACACTACCTACCCGACCACCTACCCGACCATCTACCCTTGTGTCATCTGCAAACGTAGCAACAATGCCCTCAATTCCTCCGTCTAGATCATTAACATATAATGTGAGTAATTGTGGTCTCAACACTGATTCCTGCAGAGCTCCCACTAGTTCTATGGAATTGCCATCCTGAAAAGGATACTTTTATCCCCACTCTTTGCCTTCTGCCAGTCAGCCAAGCATCTATCTATCATAGTACCTTGCCCTTACATCATGGTTTATCTGATTTGCAGCCTCCTGTGCAGCATCTTGTTAAAGGCCTTCTGGAAATCCAAACAGGTCACTTCCACTGACTCTCCTTAGTCTGACAACAGCAAGTCAGAGACTAGGAATTCTGCAGTGAGCAACTCACCTCCTCTCTCCCCAGTGACTGTGTAACATTTTACAAGTAGGAATGTGATGGTAAACTCTCCAGAAACAGAGAATGCCGAAGAAACTCAACAAGTCTAGCAGCATCTCTGGAGAGAGAAACAAAGTTATGTTTCCAGCCCAGTATGACTCTTTTTCACAGTCAAGAATTTTGACAACATTTAGGAAGCAACACATCTGATTGGCATATCATTCACCATCTTCACCATTCATTCTCTTCACCACTGATACACAGAATGGCTGTGTGCACCATCTACAAGGTGCAGTGCAGTAACTCAGGTTTCTGCGACAGCATCTTCCAAACCAACAACTCCTATGTCCTGGAAGATGAAGGGCAACCAATATATGGGAACACTGCAACATGCAAGTTCCCCTCCAAGTCACACAGTATCCTCACTTAAAACTACATTGTCATTATGTCACTATTACAGAGTCAAAATTCTGGACCTCCCTCCTTAACATCAGTATCATTGTATTGAGCCCTATGGGTATAGCAGTTCATGAAGGCAGCTCAGCATCACCTTCTCAAGGGGAATTAGGGATAGAAATTAAATGTTGGCCTACCCAGTGCTGTCCGCATTCCATGAATGCATGAAGAATACTATTCCAGAAGCCATTTTCTGCAATCTACTCCCTGGTCCTGAAAACAAACTTTAAGAACTCAAAGCTACTTTTTCCAATGCCATTTTATCCAATAGTCTCTGGTTTTTATCTTCCTTTTCCAAGCCTGTTTGTCACAAATTACATTATGTCCTGTGCTCACATCTGGGAGGCAACATTATAGGGCTCCTGTTCAGAACTACAGAAAAGACGCTCCCCATAATGAAAGCATTCCCGAGAACTACACCATTCCTGTTTTCCTCTCCTTCTAACACCCAGCCCTTTGTTCCATGCTATCGTGGCATTGTTACTGGCTACACACGCCTGAGCCACCAGAAATATCCACTATCTAGACATCAAGAACAAGCTGTCAGCTTTCTGATCCTGTGCTGTTCATTTCTTGGCCAAAACAGCCTCAATTGACTCATGGGTGAGTTAGCTGCCTGATGCCTCCACTGCCCACCAATCACATCCCTCAACCCCACGGAAACTGGGTAACAGGTGGATAGGTGGCATGCAGATCAAGCACTGCATTTTAATCAGCAGTTCCCACCTTCAAATTCATGGATACAGACCACAAAGTTTTGCACATAAATTATGATAAGAAGTTTTATAATCCCCTTGAAAAACAATTCCAGACAGTGGATCTCCTGCTTGTTAAATGTCATGTCCTTAACTTAAATATTGCAGATTGGCAAAAGACCATTTAGTTTATCAATTTGAATCATTGAAACTATTATACATATTCTTTGTGGTTATGGATTCATTGCAAATTATGCAGTTGCATAAGGAAATGCAAAGACACAAGTTAAACCTCAAAGATGAAGCTTCGTGAAATTTCTTTCTGCTATCTGAAGGTCAGCAAGTAAAATCTTGAAACGCCAGATCTGATGTTTAATTGACATTTTTGAAACCTTGTTAGCTGCTTTCTATGGCTGATATTTCAAGAAAGTAAGACGTATAGAAAAAACATGAAATGATTTAGTCCATTACAATTTCTTCTTAACAGACCACATATAATTTGTAATCTCATAGATTCTCTACAATCGCAATGCTATGAATTTTTTTTCAATTTATTTAATCTCCTGAGGATATTGAATAACCATGCATAAACCTTCCACGTAGGTACAACCATATGAAATTACATCCTTGGCGAAAAATAAATTAAGCAATATTTCCAGGATATCAATCTTGAACTACAACCCACACATGAAACTGTCAGGAGTTGCTTTCCTAAAAGTAACTCTTCCATGATTCCAACAGCACATGCATAATCATTTTCTGTGGAGTTTTAGATCATGTGTCTATCCTTATTCTTATAACTTTCATTCTCATTTTAAATAATTATTCAGCACTTCTTAAAGTAAACAGCAGAGCTTTCATTGATATTGATGGGACACCATTTCACATATTCACCAATGTAAAAGAATGAAACTGCGTTTATTTTGCACCTTTCACATATTCAGAACATTGAATTTTCCAGCAGATGCATTCCATTTTTAATGTCATGTAAACAAAGGCAACCAATTACAGATCATTTGAACAGTCACATATAATTAATGGATGAGACAAATAATTGGTTAATCAATTTTGACAAATGTGCATTGATCTAATATATGAATACTCTTTTTTCCTCAATAAATGCTGCCAGACTTGCTGTTTCCAGCGCATTGTATTGTTGCCTCAGATTTCCAGCATCCACAGTTTTTGCTTTGGTATCAGTTTTGATGGTTGAGTAATAAACAATGGCAACATCACTGGCAGAAATCTGAGATAACACAGTATGGAAGGTGGAAGAACACAGCAGACCAGGCAGCATCAGAGCAGCAGGAAAGCTGACGTTTCAGGTAGGGACCCTTCTTCAGAAATGGGAAGGGCGAAGGGAGCTGGGAAATAAATAGGGAGAGGAGGGGTGGGGCTGGGGTAGGTCTGTGGGATGGTGAAAAGTAAGTGCAGGTAGGGAGTGGTGGGGATTGGTCAGTGGGAAGGGTGGGACGGATAGGTGGGAGAGAAGATGAACAGGTTGTGAAAGGTCAAGGGGGCAGGGATAAGAGGGAAAGTTGGACATGGGATGAGGCCAGGGGTGGGGAGATTTTACAACTGGTGAAATCCATGTTTAGGCCATCGGGCTCTAGACTCCCGAGATGGAATATGAGGTGCTGCTCCTCCGGTTTGCGGGTGGTGTCATTATGGCACTGGAAGAGGCCCAGGATGGACATGTCACCCAGGGAGTGGGAGGGGGAGTTAAAATGGTTCGCGACCAGAAGGTGTTGTCATTTGTCACATACAGAGCACAGACGCTCTACAAAACGGTCTCCAAGTCTACGCTTGGTCTCACCGATGTAGAGGAGGCCACATCAGGAGCAGTAGATACAGTAGACCAAGTTGACGGATGTGCAGGTGAACCCCTGTCTGATGTGGAAGGTTTGTTTTATGCCTTGAATGGAGGTGAGGGGGAGGTGTAGGGGCAGGTGTAATACTTCCTATGGTTGCAGGGAAAGGTGCCGGGGGTGGTGGGGATAGTGGGGAGTGTGGAGTGGACGAGGGAGTCACGAAGACTGCGGTCCCTACGAAAGGCAGATAGGGGTGGGGAGAGAAATATCTCTTTGATTGGGGGTCAAATTGTAGGTGACAGAAGTGGTGGAGAATAATACGTTGGATACAGAGGTTGGTTGGCTGATATGTTAGCACAAGGGGGATTCTGTCCTTATTTTTGTTGGGGGGAAGGGATGTGAGGGCCGAAATGTGGGGAATGCAAGAGATGCTGTTGAGGGCATTTTCGATCACCGGAGGGGGGATGCTATGGTCCTTGAAACAGGAGGACATTCGGGAGTGGAATGCCTCATCTTGGGAGAAGACGTGGCAGAGGAGGAGGAATTGGGAGGAGGGGATTGCATTCTTGCAGGAAGGTGGGTGAGAGGAGGTATAGTCTAGGTAGCTGTGGGAGTCGGTGGACTTGTCAGTTTTGAGGTGATCACCAGAGATGGAGACACAGAGGTCCAGGAAGGGGAGGGAGGTATCAGAGATGGTCCAGGTGAACTTGAGGGTGGGGTGAAAGGTGTTAGTAAAGTTGATGAACTGTTCAAGCTCCTCGTGGGGGCACAAGGCAGAGCCGATACAGTCACTGACGTAGCGGAGGAAGAGGTGGAAGATAGTGCCAGTGTAACAGAGGAAGAGGGACTGTTCCATGTATCCTCCGAACAGGCAGGCATAGCTTGGGCCCATGTAGGTGCCCATGGCCACCCCCTTAGTCTGTAGGAAGTGGGAGGAGTTAAAGGAGAAGTTGTTAGGGTAAGGACGAGTTCAGTTAAGCAGATGAGGGTATTGGTGGTGGGGGACTGGTTGGGCCTGCGGGAAAGAAAGAAGCAGAGGGCTTTTAGGCCATCCGCACGGGGGATACAAGTGTACAGGGATTGGATGTCCATAGTGAAGGGTCCAGACCCAAAATGTCAGCTTTCCTGCTCCTCTGATGCTGCCTGGCCTGCTGTGTTCTTCCAGCTCCATATTGTGTTATCTCTGACTCCAGCATCTGCAGTTCTTACTATCTCTCACTGGAAGAAATCCATTGTTTTTCTTTGAATAGTGCCTTGGGATTTTACCTAGTTTGAAACTACACTAACTCAGTCATTGCACTCTTGTAAAATATGAAGTTTTATACCAGGACCTAATCACATAATCTAGGTTGACCACTGAAGGAATGGTATGTTGTCGAGGATTTTAGACTTTATTTGAGATATTATACTGATATCTGCCTCTTTTGAGGTTCAGTTGAACGTGGAAAAAAAAATCCTGTACAGATCAGTTAGATTGTTCAGTTATCCGGCAACACCTAAAACATTAACTATACTCATCTGCTGTTTCTTGAAAAACTGAATGTTGTGTTTGCCAATGTGCTAACAGCAATGCACTTCAAAAAGATCTTAATTAAATTTGAAACATGGGATAACAAATATGATAAGGCTCTGCATAGAGCAAACTGTATTTATATGATCTTAATTTTGCTATACACAAAAATATGTCCTTCGATGCAGTACGAATATAAGAATGTAAGAAACAAGAATAGTTGCTGACCGTTTGTCCTCTCAAGCTTGTTCCAATATCAATAAGATCATTGCTGATCTAATCATGGTCTCAAGCCACATTCGTACCTGCATCACATAACCCTTTTCTCGCCAGACTCCATTGCTTCCTGAGGTAGAGATTTTCAAAGATTCACAACCGTTAGAATAAATTCCTGCTCAGCTCCAACTTAAATTATATATTCAAAATCCAGAAGGGAGATAGAGGTCTGGGTGACATGGTGCAATGACAACAACCTCTCTTTCAACATTGGCAAAACTAAAGAACTGATCATCGACTTCAGAAAGAAAGGAGGAGAACACACCTCCATCTACAACAACAGAACTGAGGCTGAGAGGATGGAACGCATCAAGTTCCTCGGCGTGACGATAACTGAAACCTGTCTTGGACTTCCCATGTAAATGCGACAGTCAAGAAGGCACAACAAAGCCTCTTCTTTCTCAGGCGGCTCAGGAAATTTGGCAGCCCATAGGGATCCTCATCATTTCTACAGATGCACAACTTAAGACCTACTGCCCGGGTGCATAATAGCCTGGTATGGCAACTGCTCTGCCCAGGACCATAATAATCTACAGTACAGACCATCAAGGAAGCCAACATTCCATCCATGGTCTCTGCTTACACAATTCATTGCTGTGGAAAGGCTGCCAATGTCATCAAACGCCCATCACACACCAGTAATAATCTCCTACAACATCTTCCATCAGGCAGAAGATACACAAGCTTGAACACACACGCCAACAGGTTCAGGAACAGCTTCTTCCTGGCCATTATTAGACTGATGAATGGAGTCTGTAGCCTCAAGTAATGCTGATCTTGCTAATGTTGATCATGCTGAGTTCATGCCCTATGCGATGTAACCTGTATGCCTGTCTAAGTTTTTTACAGCCTTTGACTTGTACATCCTGGCTTACTACGATCTGCCTGTACTGCTTGTAAATAAAGTTTTTCACTATACTCCGGTACACTTGACAGTAAATCAATCAAATTGGAGTCCCTTATTCAAAGAATGATAGTGAGAAGTAACTAAGGAGGATTCCGTGACAAGTTGGCTCACTCACCACAGTTGAGAAGGGGATAGCAGAGGACCCAGTGCTCAATATCCAGCAGAGGGCAGTAGTGAGAAGTGACTGAAGAGGATTCTGGGAGAAGTTTTTCCTTCCAACTGGCAGCACATGAAAAGGAGGAAAATGCTAGCGGCAGCGGCCATTTGGAGAGGGGCTGTGAAGCGCTGCTGTTGTGTTTCATGGATGTGGTCACATCAAAGCTTCAGACAGGCAGATGATGACTGCTAAGAGGGACAGGCTGGCAGTGCAGGACTCCCCTGTAGCTATTCCCCTCTCAAACAATTATACTGTTTTGGATAATGTTGGGGCGGGAGTAGCCTCATGGGGGAAAACAACAGTAGCAGCTTGATCAATGGTACCATGATTGGCTCTTTTATTCAGGAGGGAAGGTCAAAGTAGATGTAAGTGGTAGTGATAATGGCAGATAGGCATTTCTATGGCTGCTAGCGAGGCTCTGGGATGGTGTGTTGCCTCCCTGGTGCCAGGGTCAAGGATGTCTGAGTGGGCACAGGACATTTTGAAATGGGAGGGTAAGCAGCCTGAGTTTGGGGTTCAGACTGGTACTAACAATATGGCCAGGAAGAGGGATGAGATCCTGCAAATGGAGTTCAGGGTATTAGGTAGAAGGTTGACAGCAGGACTCTAAGGTTGTAATCTCCAGAATTACTCTCTCTGCCACATGCTAGTGATGCCAGAAATAGGGAAATAATACAGTTAAATGTGCAGTAGGAGGGAGGGCTTCAAGTATCTGTGTCATTGGGATCTCTTCCAGGGCAGGAAGGTCCAGTACGAAAAAGACAGGTTGCAGCAAAACTGCAAGGGCACCAATATCCTTGCAGGGAGGTTTGCTTGAGTCACTCAGGAAGATTGAAACTAGTGTAGCAGTGGGGTGGGAATCAGAACAGCAGGTCAGCATGTGGAATGATTGAGGAGAAGATAGAAGTTAAGTCAAGTAAGTCCAATAGGAAGAACAGGCAGGACCACGTTAATGAACATGGTGAGACTGGCAGTCTGAAGTGTATTTATTTTAATGCAAGGAGTAAAAGTACATGACACGATGAGGTGGTAGCCATTACATAAACTTGGTTGTAAGAGCAGGACATGCAATTCACCATTCTAGGGTTTAGATGTTTCAGGCATGATAGAAAGGAGTGGGTGAATTGCTTTACTGATTAAGGATAAGGTCACAGCTGCAATAAGAAGGGACATCTTGGATAGCTCATCTAGCAAGGTCATATGGTTAGAACTCGGGAATAAGAAAGATGCAATAACTATGATGGGGTTAACTATAGGCTTCTCAATAGTCAGCAGAAGTTAGAGGAGCAGGTATGTAGGCAGATCCTGGAAAGATGTGAAAACAACAGGGTGTTGCAATATGTGATTTTAACTTTCCCAACACTGCTGGGACTCTGAGTACTGGGGCTCAAATGGACAGAATTTGTTAGGTGTATCCAAGTGGGCTTCCTGAAAGAATACGTACATAGTCTAACTAGGGAAGTGGTCATACTAGACTTGTATTGGGGAATGAACTTTGGCCAGGTGATTGAAGTTTCAGTGGGGGAACAGTGATCATAATTCTACAAGTCTTAACATATTTATAGATAAGGATAAGACTGGTCCTCTGGTAAAAGTACTAAATTGGGGCAAGGCAAATTATAACAGTATTAGGCGTGAACTGGAGAAATTAGGGGTGGCTGTTTGTGGGTGGCTGACATATGGGAGTCATTTTAAAGGCCAGTTGTTCAGGGTTCAGAACCAGCACATTCCTGTGAGAATGAAAGATAAGGATGACAAGGATTGGGAACCCTGGATGACAAGATGTATTGAAAGTTTAGTCAAAAAGAAAAAGGAAGCATATGTAAAGTTTAGGAAACTAAAATCACCTAAGATCCTTCAGGAATATAAAGGAAGTAGGAAATAACTTAAAAATAGAATTAGGAGGGCTAAAAGTTCATGGTAAGTAGGATTAGGGAGAATCCCAAGGCATTTTAAACGTATATTAGAAGCGAGAGGGTAACTAGGGAAAGATAGGTCCACACAAGGTCAAAGAGAGGAATTTAGCCAGAGGAAGTGGGTGAGGTCCTTAATGAGTACTTTGCATTGGTATTCACCAAGGAGAAAGACATGGATGATGGTAAGATTAGGCAGGGGTGTATTGATATTCTATGGAATGTTGATATAAAGAAGAGATGTGTTGGGTATCTTGAAAAACATTAAGGAAGTTAAGTTCCCAGGACTTATTGGGATCTATTCAAGAATACTGAGGGAGGCAAGGGAGGAGATTGCTGGGATCTTGACAGAGATCTTTGTATCCTCTTTAGCCATAAGTGAGGTCAAAACACTGGTCAGAAAGTAAGGAGGGATGGGATTCAGGGAAATTTGGCTGTCTGGATACAAAATTGGTTGTCCAACAGAAGACCGAGGATGGTAGTAGGTGGAAAATATTCAGCCTGGAGCTCGGTGATCAGTGGTGTTCCGCAGGGATCTGTTCTGGGACCTCTGCTCTTTGTGATCTTTATAAATGACTTGGATGAGGAAGTGGAAGGGTGGGTTAGTAAGTTTGTCGATGACACGAAGGTTGGTGGAGTTGTGGAGGGCTGTTGTAGCTTGCAACGGGACATTGACAGGGATGCAGAGCTGGTCAAAGAAGTGGCAGATGGCATTCAACCCGGAAAAGTGTGAAGTGATTTATTTTGGAAGGTTGAATTAGAATGCAGAATACAAGGTTAATGGCAGGATTCTTGGCAGTGTGTGTGGAGGAACAGAGAGATCTTGGGGTAAATGTCCATAGATCCCTCAAAGCTGCTATCCAAGTTGATAGGGTTGTTAAGAAGGTGTACGGTGTGTTGGCTTTCATTGGCAGGGGAATTGAGTTTAAGAGCCGCGAGGTTATGCTGCAGCTCTATAATACCCTGGTTAGATCACACTGGAATATTGTGTTCAGTTCTGGTCGCCTCATTTTAGGAAGGATGTGGAAGCTTTAGAGAGGGTGCAGAGGAGATTTACCAGGATGCAGCCTGTACTGGAGGGCAGGTCTTATGATGAAAGGTTGAGGGAGCTAGGGCTTTTCTCATTGGAGCGAAGAAGGATGACAAGTGACTTGATAGAGGTGTACAAGATGATAAGAGGCATAGATAGAGTGGATAGTTAGAGACTTTTTCCCAGGTGGAAATGACTATTACAGAGGGGTGTAATTTTAAGGTGATTGAAGGAAGGTATAGGGGAGATATCAGAGGTAGGTTCTTCACACAGAGAGTGGTGGGCGTGTGGAATGTGCTGCCGGTGGCGGTAGTGGAGTCAGATACATTAGAGACATTTAAGCGACTCTTAGGTAAGCACATGGATGATAATAAAATATAGGGTATGCAAGGTAGTTTGACCTTAGAGTAGGATAATAGGTTGGCACAACATCATGGGCCGAAGGGCCTGTACTGTGCTGTACTGTTCCATGTTCTATGTTCTTGGAGAATGGTCAATGTTATTCTTTTGTTTAAGAAGATTAACAAGGATTATCTAGAAAATTACGGACCATTGAGCCTTATGTTAGTGGTAGGGAAATTATTGGAGAAGATTCTTAGGAACAGGAATTACTTGTTCTACATATTTGAATAAGTTTTTTGAGCAATTGACGAAAATGATTGATGAAGGTAGGGCAGTGGATGTTGTCCACATGGACATTTTTAGTGAAGCATTTGACAAGGTTCCTCATGGTAGCCTGGTCTGGAAGATTAAGTCATATGGAATCCATGGTGAGATGGCAAGTTGGATAGAAAATTGGCTTGGCTATAGAAGACAGAGGGTAGCTGTGGAATGGTGTTTTTCTGACTGGAGGTCTGTGACCAGTGGTGTTCCGCAAGGATCAGTACTGGGACCTCTGTTATATGTAGTAAAAATAAATGCTGTGGTTGAAAATGTAGGTGGCTGATTAGTAAATTTGCAGATGATTCGTAAATTGGAGGAGTTGTGGATCGTGAGGGAGGTTGTCAAAGGATATAGCAGGACATAGGTCAGCTGGAAATTTCGGTAGAGAAATGGCAGATGGAGTTTAATCCAGACAGGTGTGAGGTAATGTATTTTGGGAAGTCAAATGCAAGAGGACAGTATACTATAAATGAAAGTATACTATAAATGGCAGGACTTTTAGAAGCATTGATATATAGGGAGATCTTGGGGTCCAAGTTCATAGCTCCCTGGAAGTGGAAACAGAAGTTGATAGGGTGGTAAAGAAGGCATTATGGCATGCTTGCTTTCATCAGTTGGGACACTGAGTAAAAACGTTGGCAAATCATGTTGCAGCTGTATAATACTTTAGTTAGGCCACATTTTGAGAGGGTGAAAAGAGGTTTACCAGGATGTTGCCTAGGTTGACAGATATTAGCTATAAGGAGAGACCGGACAAACTTGGATTGTTTTCATGAGAGTGTCGGGTGCTGAGGGGCAACCTGATAGAAGTATAATTATTGATTGATTTAATATTTATTTATTTTATTTATTTATTGTCATGCGTACTAAATACAGTGAAAAGCTTTGTTTAAAATCAGTACAGGCAGATCATAGTAAGCAAAGGATGTACAGATCAAAAAGACAGAGGCATACAGGTTACATTGCACGGGGCATGTGCTAGCTGAGATCAACATTAGCAAGTTCAGTGTTATTTGAGGCTGCAGAGTCCATTCATCAGTCTGCTCACAGCTGGGAAGAAGCTGTTCCTGAACATACTCGTGCGTGTATTCAGGCTTCTGTATCTTCTGCCTGATGGAAGAGGTTGTAGGAGATCCTTACCGGGGTGCGATGGGTCTTTGATGATGTTGGCAGCCTTTCTGCGGCAGCGAGCCGTGTAAATGGAATCAATGGATTGAAGGTTGGCTTCCCTGATGGTCTGGGCCGTGCACACCACCTTCTGTAGTTTCTTACGGTCCTGGACAGAGCAGTTGCCATAGCAGGCTGTTATGCACCTGGACAGTATGCTTTCAATTGTGCATCCATAGAAGTTATGTCAGTATAAACGTATGTGGGGCATGGATAAGGTGGATATTCAGAGTCTTTTTCCCAGGGTGGAAATATCACATACTGGGGAGAGGGGTGTGGGCATAGGTTTCAGGTGCGAGGAAGAAAATTTAAAGGAGGTGTTTGATGCAAGATTTTACTTAAACACAGAGTGGGATAGATGCCTGGAACGTACTACCAAGTGAGGTGGTAGAAGCAGGTATGACAGCAATGATTAAGAGACATTTTGATAGACTCATGAATAGGAATAAAGGGATACAGACCACACACAGGCAGTTGGGATTAGTTTAGAATGACATTGTGGTCAGAGCAGGCATGGTGGGCGAAAAGCCTTTTCCTGTTCTATACTGTCCTATTCCGAAAATATACCCAATTATTCTAGATTTCCCTGCAGAAGGACATGTTCTCTCATTATCTATCCTGTCAAGTATCTTTAGAATCTTGCATGTTTCAATGAGATCACCTTGCATTATTCTACATTCCAACATGTGTTTGGCCAACCTGATCAACATTTCCCCAAATCCTCTGCAGCAGAAGCTGTGAGAAACACCAGTGCTGTGGAGCTGGTGCCTTCTGTGCCTTTTCCCCTATGTGACTACATGCTACTCATGTGCTGATCCTATTTCTAAGCTTCACTTTAAAGTATCATAGTATTCAGTATATGACCTCGTGACTGCCAGTGTGGGGAGAATATTTCTTCACCAATAATCTACTGCTCCTCTACCACTTCTAGCACATCCATTACTGTGGGATGTGAACAATTTTGACAGACTTCCAGAATTATTTACTAATTTCTTACATTCTGGGATTCTTTTCTCAGAACATTCACTAATTCTTTAACTGGACAGAGGACCAAAGAAAGTAAAAACAAAACAGCAACCATTCTCTGGAAGCTTTAAACATCATTCCACACCTGCCAAAAACCAGTCAGAACAGGATTTCTGAGACAACAAGGTGCAGAGCTGGATGAACACAGCAGGCCAAGCAGCATCATAGGAGCAAAAAGGCTGACGTTTCAGGCCTAGACCCTTCATCAGAATTGGGGGAGGGGAAGGGGGTTCTGAAATAAATAGGGAGAGAGGGGGAGGCGGATAGAAGATGGATAGAGGAGAAGATAGGTGGAGAGGAAACAGACAGGTCAAAGAGGCGGGGATGGAGCCAGTAAAGGTGAGTGTAGGTGGGGAGTTAGGGAGGGGATAGGTCAGTCCAGGGAGGATGGACAGGTCAAGGGGGCGGGATGAGGTTAGTAGGTAGGAGATGGGGGTGCGGCTTGAGGTGGGAGGAGGGGATAGGTGGGAGGAAGAACAGGTTAGGGAGGCAGGGACGAGTTGGACTGGTTTTGGGATGCGATGGGGGGAGGGGAGATTTTGAAACTTGTGAAATCCACATTGATACCATTGGGCTGCAGGGTTTCCAAGCGG
This sequence comes from Rhincodon typus, assembly GCF_021869965.1. Classification (NCBI taxonomy): domain Eukaryota; kingdom Metazoa; phylum Chordata; class Chondrichthyes; order Orectolobiformes; family Rhincodontidae; genus Rhincodon; species Rhincodon typus. Next base: position 41,963,702 of record NC_063341.1, read on the forward strand.
ATATGAGTTGCTGTTCCTGCAACCTTCAGGTGGCATCGTTGTGGCACTGTAGGAGGCCCAGGATGGAAATGTCATCGAGGAATGGGAGGGGGAGTTGAAATGGTTCGCGACTGGGAGGTGCAGTTGTTTATTGCGAACCGAGCGTAGGTGTTCTGCAAAGCGGTCCCCAAGCCTCCACTTGGTTTCCCCGATGTAGAGGAGGCCACAACGGGTACAGCGGATGCAGTCTACCACATTGGCAGCTGTGCCTGGGCCCCAAGAAGAAACTGAAGCAGAACAGGATTTCTCTTTTTTTTTAATCAATACTCTGTGGTTGATTGGTTAGCATCGGTCCTCCCATGATTGACCAATTCAATATCCAACCATATGCCAGATTGTGTACAATAGTCAGCAGTGTTCCTTATGTCAGTGCTTAAGTTACAGTATCTTCTAGGCCAGTCACCAACAGCAAATATCTGTATCTTGTTCTATTTTAAAATATACAGCTGTTCGAAATTCAGCTATTATTTCCACCAAAAAAAAGATAAATAGTGAGGATCTCTACAATATGTGCTTCTTGTGTGGTTAGGTGTTTTTGTCCAAAGTTATATGTCATCCTGTCCTGTAAGAGACATAGAAATGTGTCAGGAAGAGTGGTGCAATTAATGCTGCTGTCATAGTTGGGAAAATGCCGGTGTGTAGGCTGTGAGATGTGGTTGTGATACATGCAGCAGTGCTGTGTGTGTGAAGGTGAGGTGGAACCATGAATGTGAGAAATAAGTGGTAATTGTTAACTATTATTGCTAGGCATGGCATGGAGACTTGAGCAGTGTGAGAAACTGGTAATTCACATGCCTTTATACAATATCTTGCTACATTTTCGGCCTCTAAAAACCTCTTTTATTCTAGTTAAACACACCATATGTTTTACTTTCAAACATAGAATCGCACAAGGTACCATTTAAAATGCACTACAATTCACATAAACAAGGATGTTTAAAATAAATTGTTTGCCATATTTTACTGTTAGTACTATATAAATGTTCACTAGCGACAAGTATTAATCGTGAATGACAATGTAAACTTCTACTGCTGAACAGCAAAGTAAATTCAGATCGTGTTATTGCAGCCTTGTAATTTACTAAGCATTTTTCACTTTTGCCCAAGCTGCACATTAACAAGTATATTCTTTCATGCCATGAATAATTGGAAAAGAACATTGAGATCTGGAGAAAGATCTAGTAACTATCTAGTATCGGAATACAGAAAATAGAGATCCTCATTTCAGGACCCACATCAGAATAAAAACAACAGTCCCAATATATTCAGCAGTACTAATTCAATGTTTAAAAATACTTTCTTTTAATCCTATATCTTCATTGGTTTGAAATGACTGGAAAGCACATCTGCAATAAATTAAACCTATCAAGAATATTCCATTGCTAAAATATGGAATTTGATCATTTTAGGTGCAAAATAGTAGGATAAAAAATGAGTATGACTCAGCATAAGAAGAATGTGTTGACGCCAATGGTCATAATCGCAGTACTAAAATATAACAAGAGCTCTTATCCACCACTGCCTAGACCAAAACTTAATATTTATTGTATGTTTACAACAAGTGCACAATGAGAAAACCACTACCCTTTACAATATTGCGGTAATTTATTCTCTTAGATATTTAGCAATCATTCTACGAAACTCAATATGCCCATTTAATTAGGTGCTCAGATAAACTAGACATTTCACACTGACATTTATATCTGCTGACTTTTTCAGGGTTGGGTAGCGTTAAAATAATAAAATAATAATTCTTCGTCATTGTTTATTTCCACAATAATCAGTTTATGGAAGCAAACAAAGACAACAGTCCTCAGATCAAAAGCTGATCGACAGCCCAGGGATTAAAAAAAATGATATATAGGAAGTCATTATTCAGTATACTTTTGTCTGCATCTAAACAACAGGAATTTTTTTTACATCTTTGAAAAGATGTGAATAAAACTTTGGCTCCTTTTCACCTTTAAAGTTAAATCTACAAAAGGTACTTGAGGCAAAGACAGGAATAGCTGGGAAAACGCAGCAGGTCTGACAGCATCTGTGGAGGGAAAGCAGAGTTAATGCTTTGGGTCCAGTGACCCTTCTTCAGAGATATTTGAGACTGGTTGAAAATGAACAGGAAAAGCACCAAATTTCAGCAGGCATTGAATTACAGTATTTTTTCAAATAGACTTGCGTAATTCAACACTTGTTAAAATTGTAATTAACATCATTAAATCATTTATAACAACATATAATGTGCACCATAAGAAAGTAAAATGTTTTACTGATTTTTTTGGGCAATTCACTAAGGGCAAAAAAAAACAATATTGTAAACATTTTCTTCTATGAGTACAGGGAGTAACATAATAAGTCAAAGAGCAGGACTTCAAGGGGAGTGATCTCTGGTTTACTCCCAGTGCCACAAGCCAGTGAGGATAGAAATAGAAAGATAGGCCAGATGATTATGTGGCTGAGGAGCTGGTGTAGGGACAGGGTTTTCAGTTCTTGGATCCTTGGGATCTTTTGTGCAGTAGAGGTGACCTGTACAAGAGGTATGTGTTGCACTTGAACCAGAGGGGGTCCAATATCCTTGCGGGGAGATTTGCTAGTGTTACCGAGGAGGGTTTAAACTAGTTTGGCGGGTGGGGGCGGGATAAGACTCTGAATATGAGAGGGGCCATCAAGAAATCAGGGGAAAACACATTAGCCATCGACAGCAAGTTTACTATTCAGGATAGCCAGGGGCACAGTAAAGGAAGAGAAAAGACTTCTGGTTTAAAGTGAGATAACAAGGTGCAGAGCTAGATGAACACAGCAGGCCAAACAGCACCAGAGGAGCAGGAAAGCTGACATTTCGGGCCTAGACCCTTCTTCAGCAATGGGGGAGGGGAAGCGTATTCTGAAATAAATAGGGAGAGAGGGGGAGGCGGATAGAAGATGGATAAAGGAGAGGATAGGTGGAGAGGAGACAGACAGGTCAAAGAGGCGGGGGTGGAGCCAGTAAAGGTGAGTGTAGGTGGGGAGTTCGGGAGGGGATAGGTCAGTCCAGGAAGGACGGACAGGTCAAGGGGGCGGGATGAGACTGGTAGGTAGGAGATGGGGGTGGGGCTTGAGATGGGAAGAGGGGATAGGTGTGAGGAAGGACAGGTTAGGGAGGCGGGGACAAGCTGGGCTGGTTTTGGGATGCGGTTGGGGGAGGGGAGATTTTGAAGCTTGTGAAGTCCACATTGATACCATTGGGCTGCAGGGTTCCCAAGCGAAATATGAGGTGCTGTTCCTGCAACCTTCAGGTGGCATCGTTGTGGCACTGCAGGAGGCCCAGGATGGACATGTCTTCTAAGGAGTGGGAGGGGGAGTTAAAATGGTTTGCGACTGGGAGGTGCAGATGTTTGTTGTGAACCGAGAGTATGTGTTCCGCAAAGCGGTCCCCAAGCCTCCACTTGGTTTCCCCAATGTAGAGGAGGCCACATCTGGAACAGCGGATAAAGTATGTGCAGGTGAACATCTGCTTGATGTGGAAGGTCTTCTTGGAGCCTGGGATGGGGGTGAGGGGGGAAGTGTAGGGGCAGGTGTAGCCCTTCCTGCGGTTGCAGGGAAAAGTGCCAGGTGTGGTGGGTCTGGAGGGGAGTGTGGAGCGGACAAGGGAGTCACGGAGAGAGCGGTCCCTCCGGAAAGCAGATAAGGGTGGGGAGAGAAAAATGTCTTTGGTGGTGGGGTCAGATCGCAGATGACGGAAGTCTCGGAGGATGATGCATTGGATCCGGAGGTTGGTGGGGTGGTATGTGAGGGGGATTCTGTTTTGGTTGTTATTGCAGGGGGGAGGGGGCGGTGAGGGATGAGTTGTGGGAAATGCTGGAGACACGGTCGAGGGCATTCTGGACCACTGAGGGGGGGAAGTTGCGGTCCTTGAAAAACGAGGACATCTGAGATGTTCGGAAGAGGAATGCCTCATCCTGGGAGCTGATGCGGCAGAGGCGAAGGAATTGGGAATAGGGGATGGCATTTTTGGAAGGTGGGTGGGAGGAGGTGTATTCTAAGGTGCAGGAACAGCACCTTATATTTTGCTTGGGAACCCTGCAGCCCAATGGTATCAATGTGGACTTCACAAGCTTCAAAATCTACCCCCCCTCAACCGCATCCCAAAACCAGCCAAGCTTGTCCACGCCTTCCTAACCTGTCGTTCCTCCCACCAATCCCCTCCTCCCACCTCAAGCCCCACCCCATCTCCTACCTACCAGCCTCATCCCGCCCCTTGACCTGTCCATCCTTCCTGGACTGACTTATCCCCTCCCGAACCCCCCACCTACACTCACCTTTACTGACTCCACCCCCACCTCTTTGACCCGTCTGTGTCCTCTCCACCTATCCTCTACTTTATCCATCTTCTATCCACCTCCCCCTCTCTCCCTATTTACTTCAGAATCCCCTTCCTCTCCCCCATTTCTAAAGAAGGGTCCAGACCCGAAATGTCAGCTTTCCTGCTCCTCTGATGCTGTTTGGCCTGCTGTGTTCATCCAGCTCTACATCTTGTTATCTCAGATTCTCCAGCATCTGTAGTTCCTACTATCTCTGGTTTAAAGTGCATTTATTTCAATGCACAAGGCCTGAGTGGTAAGGCAGATGAGCTGAAAGTATGGAGCGCCTCTGGGGACTGGGATATTATTGCACAAACATTGAATAGAACATAACAGAACTGTAACAGAAACAGGGCTGAGAGCAGGGCAGGACTGGCAGCTCAATGTTCCAGGATACAGAAGCTACAGGTGTGACAGAAGTACAAGTAAGCGAGGAGGGGGAGTTGCCCTTTTGATAAGGGAGGTCATAACAATAGTACTTAGAGAGGATATTCTTAAGGGATCATCAAATGAGCCATATGGTTAGAACTTAGAAACAAGAAGGGATGGTCACTCTGCTGGGACTGTATTATAGACTCCCAAATAGCCAGTGGGTACTAGAGGAGCAGATGTGTACAGAGATTGCAGATACCTGTAGGAATAATAGAGTACTATTGGTTTGAGACTTTAATTTCCACATAAAGTGTAAAAGGCCTGGCATGGTGGAATTTGTCAAATGTGTCCAAGAAAGTTTCCTAAATCAATATGTAGAGGGTGCTACTGGGGAGGGTGCAACACGGGACCTCCTCTTAGGAAATGTCAGTCAGAGAGCACTTTGGGTCCAGTGACATAACTCTCTTAGTTTTGACATAGTTATGGAAAAAAAAAGGACAGGTCCACAGGTTAAGGTGCTAAACTGCAGCCATTTGGCAGGATCTAGCAGCAGTCAATTGGGTGAATCTGTTTGAAGGAAACAGAACAACTGTTAAATGGGAGGCTTTTAAAAGTGTGATATCAAGAGTCCTGGGATAGTATGAACCTGTTAGGGTGAAGGGAAAAGCTGGCAGATTTAGCTGGCTGACAAGGGATATTGAGGCTCTGGTCACGAGAAAGAAGAAGGCATGCATTGGGTTTAAACTATCGGGCTCAAGTGAATCCCTGGATTACTATATAAAGTGTAGGAGCACACTTAAGAGGGAAATCAGAAGAGAAAAAGAGGGTATGAGATGGATCTGGCAGAAAAGGTTAAAGATAATCCCAAGAGGTCCTATAGCTATACTAAGAGTAAAAGGCTGGCTAGGGAAAGAATAAGTCCCCTTAAAGATCAGCATGGCAGTCTGTGTGTGGAGCCACAGGAGATGGGGGAGACTTTTTAGTGAATATTTCTCGTCAGTGTTTACTGAGGAGAGAATCATGGATGGTAAGGAAATAAGGGAAACAAGTGGGGATGTTTTGGACTGCATAGATAATACCAGATAGGAGATGTTTGCAGCCTTAAATTGCATTAAGGTGGATAAATCCCCTGGGCCTGATCAAGTCCATACTTTGTAGAGGCTCAGGAAGAATTGCAGAGGCCCTTGTATAGATTTTTGTTTCATCTTCAGCCACTGGAAGGCTGCCAATGTTCTTCCATTGTTAAAGAAAAGATATCAAAGACAAGCCAGTGAACTACAGGCCAGTGAGCCTGACATCAGTGGCAGGCAAATTATTGGAAAGGATACTGAACGACAAGATCAACAACATTTGGACAGTCAAGGTCTGAGTAGGGATAGTCAGCATGGATTTGTACGCAGGAAGTCATGTCTGACAAATCTTTTGGAGTTTTTCGAAGTGGTAACCAAGAGGGCAGGGCAGTGGATGTTGTCTATACGAACTTTAGTAAGGCCTTTGACAAGGTCCCACATGGCAGGCTAGTTATGAAAATTAGATCACATGGGATCCAGGGAGAGCTAGCTAATTCGATTCAAAACTGGCTTGATTGTAGGAAGCAGAGGCTGATGGTTGAAGGTTGTTTATTGGACAGGAGGCCTGTGACCTTTGCTGTTTGTAATATATATAAATGATTTGGAGGAGAATGTAACTGGTCTGATTAGTAAATTTGCCGATAACACAAAGGTTGGTGGAATTGCGGATAGTGATGAGGACCGTCAAAGGATACAGCTGGATATAGATCGGTTGGTGTTTTGGGCAGAGAGATGGCAGATGGAGTTTAATCTGGAAAATGTGAGGTAATGCATTTTGGAAGGTCTAATCCAGATGGAAAATATACAGTAAATGGCAGAACCCTTAAGAGTACTGATAGGCAGAGGGATCTGGGTGTACAGGTACACAGGTCACTGAAAGTGGCAACGCAGGTGGAAAAGGTAGTCAACAAGGCATAAGCCCTTGTCTTCATCAGCCAGGGCATTGAGTTAAAAAAATTGGCAAGTAATGTTGCAGCTTTATAGAACCTTAGTTAGGCCGCATTTGGTATATTGTGTTCAATTCTGGTCCCTACACTACCAGAAGGATGTGGTGGCTTTGGAGAGGGTACAGAAAAGATTTACCAGGATGTTGCCTGGTATGGTGGGCATTAGCTATGAGGAGAGGTTGGAGAAACTTGGATTGTTCTCACTGAAACGACGGAGGTTGAGGGGCGACCTGCTAGAGGTCTACAAGATTATGAAGGGCATGGACAGAGTGGACAGTCAGAAGCTTTTTCCCAGGGTGGATAAGTCAGTTACCAGGGCCCATGGGTTTAAGGTGTGAGGAGCAAGATTTAAAGGTGATGTACGAGGCAAGTTTTTTTTTTACACAAAGGGTGGTGAGTGCCTGGAACTCGCTGCCTGGGGAGGTAGTGGAAGCAGATACTATAGTAACTTTTAAAGGATGTCTTGACAAATATATGAGTAGGATGAGTATAGAGGGATACGGTCCCTGGAAGGGTAGGGGGTTTTAGTTGTGATGGGCAGCATGTCGGTGCAGGCTTGGAGGGCCGAAGGGCTTGTTCCTGTACTGTAATTTTCTTTTTTCTGTTTTTTTCTTACTAGTGGTATGCCACAGGGACCTGTGCTGGGACCTTTGCTATTTGTTATTTACATGAATGATCTTGACGTGAGTTGGAACATTATGTTACGGTTGTATAAGTCGTGGATGAGGCCACACTTGGAGTATTGTGTACAGTTTTGGTCACCCTGTTATAGGAAAGACATAGTTAAACTGGAAAGTGTGCAAAGAAGATTTACGAGGATGTTGCCTGGACTAATAGGCCTGGGTTGTAGGGAGAGGTTGGCCAGGATAGGACTTTATTCCTTGGAAAATAGGAGATTGAAAGGTGACCTTATTGAAGTGTATAAAATAATGAGGGGCATAGATAGGATGAATGCATATAGTCTTTTTGCCAGGGATGGGGAATTGAAAACTAGAGGGCATAGGTTTAAGGTGAGAGGGAGAGATTTAAGAAGGACCTGAGGGGCATCTTCTTCATGCAAAGAGTGGTGTGTATATGGAATGGGCTGCCAGAGAAGGTGGTTGAGGCAGGTACAATAGTAACCTTTAAAAAACTTTTGGATAGGTACATGGACGGGAAGGGTTTAGAGGGATACGGACCACATGCAGGCAACTGGAACTAGCTGAGTGGGCACCATAGTCAGCATGGACCAGTTTGGGCCAAAGGGCCTGTTTCCATGCTGTAATACTGTATGACTCTATAATCATTTTCTTTCCTATCTACATATCGTGATTCACCCTTGTTCATGTGGGCAAATCCTATCTCATTACTGGCCTAATGATATAAGAGTGGTTGCAGGCAACATCAAAATTGTAGCATGGTTAATAGCAAAGAAGATGGTTGTAGGTTACAGGAAGATATGGATGAGTCGGTCAGATGGGCAGACAAGTGGTAGTTGGTATTTAACCCTGATAAGTGTGAGGTGGTGGACTTTGGAAGAAGAAGCAAGATGAGAGAGTATTGAATGAATGGTAGGACATTGGCTAGCTTGGAGGAATAGAGGGAGCTTGGGGTAATTATTGAAGATCCCTGAAGTTGTGACATAGAATATAAGAGCAAGGAAGTAATGTTGAAGTTATACAGAGCATTGGTGAGGCTACAACTGGAGTACTGTGTCCAGTTCTGGTGACCTCATTACAGGAAGGATGTGATAGCACTAGAGAGGGTACAGGGGAGGTTCACCAGGATGTTGACTGGGATGGAGAAATTGCGCTATACGGAGAGACTAGAAAGCGTTGGATTGTTTTCTTTCGAGAGCAGAGAAGATTGAGGGAGAATATGATTGAGGTGTATAAGACTATGAGGGGTATGGACAAGGTGAATAGAGAGCAGCTCTTCCCTTTGGTTGAGGGGTCAATCACTAGAGGGCATTGTTTTAGGAGATTGAGAGGGAATTTGGGAAAAAGACCTTTTCACGCAGCGGGTGGTGGGAATCTGAAATGCACTGCCTGGAAAGGTAGTGGGAGCTGGAAGCCTTACAGCCTTTAAAAAATATTTGGATGAGTACTTTGAATCTCATAACACTCAAGGATATGAGTCAAGTGCAGGAAACTGGGATCAGCGTACTTTTTAGCGGTAATTATATTGGTGCAGACTAGATGGGCCTGAGGGCCTTTTCTGCACTGTATGAATCTATGAACATTCAGTTAACAAGAAGCATGCAAGGTTGTGTCACCTCACTTATCAATTTATTCAAACTAGTAACAGCCGTCACTCATTTGGATTTCAGGCTGAAATTACCAAGTGCACTAATTTGATTTGAAACCGCATCAAAAATGTTATACAATAAATATTTCTGAAGCACTTGTCTTAAATAGCCACAGTGTATGTACCACACTGAAACTAAAAATAGTAGTTATAGTTGACAGGGGGCAACAGCAGGCTATAAGCTTACTTTGTGGAGTTTACTTAATTATATACCATATTCGTGTAGGACTCCTGTGGCACATTGATGGTGTTCCTATTCTTAAGCCAAAAGGCCTGGGTTTAACTCCCAACTGTTTTAAGGGTGTGCCATAACAAATCTGAACAGGTTTATTATAAATATTGCTGCCATACCAGTTCTTTCTGTTTCAGAATTATTTCTCTCCATCCTATAAAAGACATACATAAGTAAACCTTTTGAAAAATATCTCCAAACTGCACAATTTGTTTCTATATTTGAGAGGTTTCTATGATTTCAATCCTTTGATTTTAATTTACACCCACATTCTCTAGGAAAAAGTTGATTAGATTTTTATGTCAATTACAAGTCTATGATACAATAAGATATAGAAGCAGAGGTAGTCCATTCAGTCATCTCTCACAAGGGGACTAGAGTCCATGCAGACAACATCCACTGTCCTTCTCTTCTTAATAATTTTTGTCACCTACTAAAAAAACTCAAATCAGGTTGGTGAGACATGATTTTCCCTGCACAAACCCATGCTGCCTATCATGAACAAGTCCATTTGCTTCCAAATGTGAATAAATCCTGTCTCTTAGTATCTTCTCCAACAGCTTCCCCACCACTGACGTCAGGATCACAGGCGTGTAATTACCTGGATTATCTGTTTTCCTTCTCAAAAACAGGAACAACATTGGCCATTCTCCAGTCCTCTGAAACCTCACCTGAGACCAAAAAGGATACAAAGATATCTGTTAAGGTCCCAGTTATTTCCTCCCTTGCCTCCCACAGTATCCTGGGATAGAGCCGCTAGTCCTGGGGACTTGTCTACCATAACATATTTCAAGACACCCAACACTTCCTCCTTCATTACATTGACCTGCCTTGAGAGTATTCACACACCTTTCCCTAACCTCAACATCCCTCATGCCCCTCTCTGGTGAATACCAATGCAAAGTACTCAGTAAGGATCTCACCTATTTCCTCTGGCTGCACACACATAACCTTCCTCTTTTATCCTTGAGTGGGCCTACTCTTTCCCTTGCTACCCTTTTGCTCCTAATATATGTATAAAGTGCCTTGGGATTCTCGTTAACCCTGCTGCCCAAGGTCATTCCATAGCCCTTTTTAGCCCTCTTAACTCCCCGTTTGAGCTCCTTCCTACTTTCTCTATATTCTTCAATGACTTGGTCTATTTTTAGTTGCCTTGACCTGAGGTATGCTTTCCTTTTTTCGCGACTAAGCTGATAATTTCACCCTTCATCCAAGGTTCCTGAATCCTGCCTTTACCGTCTTTCATTTTCACAGAAGCTTGGCTGTCCTGCACTCTAAACAACTGGTCCTTAAAAGATATCCACATGTCAGATATGGATTCACCCTCAAAAAGCTGCTCTCAATCCACATTCTCCAGTTGTTGCCTAATTCAGTTATGGTCAGCCTTCCCCTAATTTAACATCTTCATCCAAGGTCCACTTTTCTCTTTAAGTATCCAAAAACATACGGAATTGTGGTCACAATTCTCAAAATGTTCCCACACTGAAACTTTGCTCACCTGGCTGGGAACATATCCCAATACCAGGTCTAGTACAGCCCTCTCCCTCATTGGACTATCTAATACTGTTTCAAAAAACCCTCCTGGATACACCTAAAAAATTGCTCCCCATCCAAACCCCGGCACTAAGGGAGTCCCAGTCTATTTGGGAAGTTAAAATCACCCACCGCAACAACTTTGTTATTTTCACACCTTTCCAAAATCTGACTACATATTTCTTTCTAGGTTAGTGTTGTTTTACTCAGAACATAGGAGGCTGAGGAGTGACTTAATTGTGTTGTATAAAATTATGAGTGGCTTGAATAGGGTAGACAGAAAAGACCTGTTTCTCCTAGCTGAGAGGTCTATGCTAGGCAGCACAGATCTAAGGTGATTGGTAGAAGGATTAGCAGAGATATGAAAAAAACATTTTCACCCAAAGCTTGGAGGGTGTCTGAAATTTAGTGTTCAGTTTGGTAGTTGATATAGAAACCCTCAGCTCATTTTAAAAAGTACCTGGTTTGGCACCTGGAATTCTCTAACCTGCAGGGCTATGAAACAAGTGTTAGAAGGCATGATTAAGATGGATAACTAGTTTCAGTTTTTCTATATCTCAGCTGGTGCAGACATGATTGGCTTAATGGCTTCTTTCTGTGCTGTAGTTTTCTATGGTTCTATACTAATGTATCTGCAATTAATTAACTGAGAGGGTTGTTTGGCAAGGCCAACAGCGGTGCTAGGATCCCAATCATATAAATACTTTTAGAAGGATGAACAAATTGTTAATATGTTCTGAAGTATTAGCATATTACAACTTCAAGTTATCAACAGTCATTCACAGATCTGGGGTTGTGTTGCTACAAGTCCAGGGAGAAGGAAAACATATTATCCTTCAATGTCTCTAACAGAAAAGACCAAAGATATGCCACAATTAAGAAAGAATCATTGGGAGCAACACGGTCATGTCAGAAGTTCTCTGACTATAGTTTACGGTTAAAACAGTTCAGAGACCACTGCTTTCTCTTCTCAATAGAAAATTACAGGGTGGCCAACTTGCATTCAGTGCTTCAGACTGTGTTTAATGAGATATAACTCAACCACAGAGTACATATAAGAGGAGAGTTAAACAACAATAGAATCTGTATTGAAAATACTCTGAATATGTTGAAAAATAAGCTTTGGAGTTTATAATAGAAGTGGAAGCATATATGTTTTTGGTAACACAATACCGACCAGCATCAGAGAAAAATTGGAGCTTAGAAAAGTTCAAAATGGGGATGAATTGTATCTCATGACTAGAAGACATTACCAGACTGGATAACAGATATATCCTCAACAAGCCCACAGCATTGTTTAGAAATAAGGGTTAATCCATTTAAAGCAGAGATGAGGAGAAATCCTTTTCAAAGAGTTGTGAGTCTTTGGAAGTATCTTCCTCAAGACACAGTGGAAGCAGAGTCTTTGAATATTGGGAAGGCTAAGGTCGATAAAGCTTCATAAATAAGGTGGTGAAAGGCTACCAAGGTTAGGTAGGAGCATGGAGTAATCAGATCAGCCACAATCTTATTGACTGGCCAAGTGGCCTACATCCGATCCTAATTCATATGCTTCTATATTAAGACATTACTTTGAGCAAAGAAAGCATCCCATGATTATGGACAACTTGTTGGACTTTAATGAAAAGATTGGTAATATTTAAAACACTCTCAACTGATATTCTCTAAAAACTACATCAAAGTCTTGTCAGAATATCAATGTTGAGAAAGAGTTTAACAGTCAGTTTGGTGGTCAGGTTGGAAAGATCAAATCTGCCAATAGTTAGGAAGACAATGAATCTTTACTACTGTCATCATTTTCATCAAGAACTTTGGAAAGGTTAGGAATGGACTTGCTCAAGTTTAAAAGGAAAATATTGATCATTATCAGCTATTACTCAAAGTGCACTGAGATAAATCATCATAAATCTACATAGTATCACAGCAGTCAGAGTGAAAAATTGAAACAAATCTATTCAGCTTACAGTCATTCATTCATTGGCAGTCCCTTGCAGATGAGGATGACTCTCTTCCACTCTCAGGGTGTATCAATAGGTAGCTGTACAGACCAAAATGGGTTCTGCAGGCTCTGTTACACTTGGGGAAGAAGGTGGTCATGGGAAGGGGTGGGTGGGGTATTGGTGTGGCAGCATGCTCCTTGTGCTGTTTCTGCCTGCCTTCTGCTTTTTCGTGACAACAAGTCTCGAGGCGCTCTACACCTTCCCAAATGCTTCTCCTCCACTTTGGACAGTCTTGGCCCAATGATTCCCAGGTGTCTGTGGAAATGGAGCACTTTGTTAATGAAGCCTTGAGGGTATCACTGAAGTGCTTCCTCTGCCCTGCTTTTTTGGATCTGGAAGTAGAACACTTGCTTGGGGAGTCTCATGGTAGTTATGCAGATGACTTGCGCAGCCATTGTAGCTGATCAAGTTTGGTAAGTGTCACAATGCTGGGGCAGTTGGCCTGGTCAAGGTTGTTGGTGCTTCTTTCTTCCCAGTGGATTTGCAGGATCTTGCATAGGCAGTGTTGGAGATACTGCTTCAGTGTCTTGAGGTGCCTGCTGTAGACAGTCCACGTCTCAAAGTCATATAGGAGAACAGGAACCACCTCAGCTCTGTAAAACATGACCTTGGTGTTGGATCTGACGTTGTTGCTCTCGAACATCCTTTCCCTCAGGCAGCTGAAGGCTGCGCTAGCTCATTGCAGGCAGTGATGGATCTCTTCATCAATGACTGCTTTGGACAACAGGACACTCCTGAGTATTGGAAGTGGTCAATGTGGACCTTGATGATCAAGGGTTCGCTCCATAACACTGGGCCAGGTTGGTGGAGGACCTTTGTCTTGCAGATGTTCAGGTTGAGACCCATGCTCTCATATTCCTCAGATTATAGTATTCCCTACATGGTTGTACCTGATAATGGAACACAGTTCGCAAATGAACAAGTGACTAACAATTTGACCAAAATGACTAACACTATAATGTTTGAAACTGGCAGGTGGTGGGGGTGGGGTGGGGTGGTGGAGACAGAATGCAGGTATTGGTGGGGGACATGGCATAATGGGTAATACCATGATTATAAAAGATCCTTAAATTAGGTCATGTCACTAAAGAGTGTCTGAAGAGTTATATCATCTAACTCCGAACTCATGTAGAACTGTTGCTGCGTAAGTAGAAAGTCTAAAACTAAGCAGAAATGGTTAAATGACAAATGGTATGATGGTGAAAGGCTAAGGAGTGATGACAGGGCAAGAAAAGGAACAACGGATGAGCTTAAGGGAGCTGAAAATTTAAAAAGCAGAAACATTATTAGTAAAAGCTATCTGAAAAAAAAAATCACTTAAGTGGACATGTTCTGAAAGTGTTGAGCCTGGAAGGCTGTTGGTTGCCTAAACAAAAATGAAAAGCTATTTTTGAACATTTGATGTTGAAATTCATTGAAAGAGTATTGGAGGCCAAGGAGGTCAAAGTTAAGAGTGCGCTATCATTTTGTTCAGGTCATGGCCATAAGTACTATATCTAGTCTGTTCAACAAGACGTAACAAATATAAACAAAGATAAAGCGGAATATCTGGTCATCAGGTATCATAAAGGCTCATCAGATATGTTAAGGTTTCAGGAAAATATTTTTCAAAATAAAACTAAAAACAGAAAATGCTCAAAATGCATTCAGGCAGCATCTGTCAAGAAGAAAGAGAGTTAGTTTCAGGTTGATGAGCTTTCATTACAAAACGTGGTGCCAATTTATGGAGAAAGTGAAGAATTTGGATCAGTTTAAAAAAAATACAGAATTAGATGCTTGACAAGTGCTGAGTGCACCTCATCGGGGAATGATGCATTTTAGTTTGCTGAGGGGAGTAAGGGTGCAAATGGTGAAGCCTCTAGCCACAATCTACTAAATCACCTTAAATATAGGACTGGAAGATTGCAAATTATGCATCAGTTTTTAGAAAGAGTAGAAGGGTAGCCAAAAATGATAGGTCAATCAGGCTCACATCAGAATAAGTGAGAAAACTGTTAAAAATATTAATTAGGACTGAACATTAATTGACAATGAAATTCATGGGTAAATCAATGAAAATTGTGTCTGACTAACCTGGTTGTGTCATGCTAAGTAATACGGAGGGCTGATTAGGGTACTGCAGTTGATGTTGTTTCTCCCATATGGAATTTAAATAATGTTGGCAGACTACTACATACTGGACTTGTAAGGAAAAACTGGAATGTATGGGAATACAAAATTTCAGGAATACAAATTGGCTAAGGGAAGAAAGCAAGAGTAGTGGAGAATGGTTGCTTTTCAGCCTACAGGGAAGAGTGCAAGGAGCAGTTGTTGGAGCAACTTTTTTGATATAGGTATATGAGCACTATTTCAAAGTCTGCAAATGATAGAGTTTAAAAGTGTAATTACCAGGGAGGAGTGTAGTGAAAAAATCAGGAAAGAAAAGGGCAAACACATGATTGATGAAGTTTAACACAGAAAACTTTTTAAGAAATTCTTTTTGGTTATAGAAGGATGAAAAGCAATGCAAATTAAATGACACAATTTGAAAGGTGGTACAGGAACAAACGTGAATTCTCAAGACTTTGAATTTGTCAGGACACATTGATAAACTAAAAATAGAATATCAGTTCTTGGTTTTATAAATAGCAGTATACAGTAAAAAGAAAGGAAGTTATATAACACATTTATGAAACACTGGCTAGGCCCCAGTTGGAATATTGTAGTCAAACCAGGAACCACAGATGTTAAGGCCTTAAAAAGGGTGAAGAGGATACCACTAAAATGACATCAGGGATAGAAGATTTTAATTATGTGGAAACTGGGGTTGTCCTCCTTTTTAGCACAAAAAGTTAGGAGGCAATTTGGTGAAAGTGTTTAAATTCATGAATGGTTTTGATGCAGCAAATATGGACAAACTATTTCTAGTTGCAAAACGTCAAGTAACTAGAGGTCACGAAGTGATTTTAAAAAAATGAAAAACATTCAAGTGACAGGCTGTCATGATTTGAAATCCACCCACTGAAAAGGTGGTGGAAGCAAATTTAAAGAGTGCCTCTCAGAAAGATAAATTCTTTAGAAAGAATAAAATGCAGAGCTATGGAAAAATAACCTGGGCATGGAACTAATTGCATAGCTTTTTAAAAGAACCAGCCACAGGCATGATGTACTGAATGGCTGCCTTCTGTATTGTATCAATGGGTGAATCATGATCAGTTACACCAATTTCACACTTGAAAATAATGCAAATTTAATCAGAATATCCACTCATATTGGCTGGGACTTTATCCTTAGTAGAGAAGAAACTACTTTTGCCACTCAATTTATTAAGAACTTGGAATCAAAGTTTCCCCTAACCTAGTAGATGATCCAACATAGAGTGACCTCTACAAGTGATCTGTGGCAATATGTGAATAGGATGAGCAATGAAGCTCTTCAATGAATCAGATTGAAAAATTCTCACTGAGATGTATGAAGCTGTTTTGTTAAGGGGGGTGCCATGTCTGACCAACTTGATTGGATTTTTCAAAGTGGTGACCAGGTGTGTAGATGAAGGCAGTTGGACTTCACCAAGGTTTTTGATAAGGTCCTGCATGAGACACTGATCATGAAGGTAAGAATTCAAGGGGTCCATGGAATAGGATCCAGAATTAGCTGAGTGACAGGAAGCAGAGGGTGATGGATGAGGGGGTGTTTCAGTGACTGGAAACTTGTGTCTCGTTGGGGCCCTTGTTGTTTGAACTTTATACTTGAATTTAGACTTGAATTTAGGAGGGTTGATCAATAAGTTCACAGATGATGTGAAAATTGGTGGAATGGTAAATAGTAATTAGGAAAGCCTTAGACTACAGGAGGATATAGTCAGATGAGGTAATCAGTGGGAAACAAAATTCAGTCCAGATAAAATGTGTGGGTGATGCACTTGATCTGAATATATGTTAAACGGTAAGACTCTGGGAAGTATTGAGAATCAGAGGCGCCTCGGCGTGCATGTCACTTAAGGTAGCAGGGCAGGTGGATAAAGTGGGTAAGAAGCCATATATGCTTTTATTAGCTGAGGTATAGAGTTTAAGAGCTGTTTCTGCTGGAACTGTATAAAATATTAGTTAGGTCACAGCTAGAGAATTGTGTGCGGTTCGTATATTCACATTATAGGACAAAGTGATTGTACTGGACAGGATGCAGAGGAGATTTACCAGGATGTTGTCTGGCTGGAGAGTATTAGTTATGAAGAGAAGTTGGATAGAAGTTGGATAGACTGGGGTTATTGATTTTCTTGGAACAGAGGAGACTGAGAGGGACCTGTCTGAGATGTATAAAGTTATGAGGGGCATGGACAGGGTATAGGAATGAACTTTTCCCTTTGGTGGAGGGAGCAATGTCCAGTGGCCATAAATTTAAGACAAGGGTGAGAGGTTGAGAGGGAAGGTAGGGAAAGTTTTCTTTTACCCAGAGAAAGTGGTGGGAATCTGAAAATCAATGCCATTACGGGTGATAGTGGCAGAAACATCTTAATATTTTGGAAATTATTAGATATGAACTTGCGATGCCAAGGCATAGAAAGATATGGACCATGTGCTGGAAAATGGGACTAGAATAGTTAGGTAGTTGTTTTTGACTGGTGCAGACTTCATGGACTGAAGGGCCTTTTTCTTTGCTGTAGACTTCTAATATTCTGCAACCTGAATTTTCCTTTCTGAGTTCCAAAACCCACTTGATGTCCTTTAGGGAAAGAAACTGCCATCCTTACCTGGCCTACATGTGATCCCACACCCACAGCAATGTGGTTGACTCTTAAGTGCCCTCTGTGCAATTAGGGATAGGCAATAAATGCTGGCCGAGCCAGTGATGCCCTTATCCCACGAATGAATAAAACTCTGCGTCATGCCTGTGTGACACATGCCATGATTTCTGAAGAACAGTGGCCAGGTGTTTGCTGGGCAGCAGGAAGGAGGCAAATGTAGCAGGCCTAATTTTAAAGGAGGAACTGGTGAGTTACTGATTTAAGTTCCAATGGAAGAAAGAGGAAATCACTGTTCTAGAAGCAGGATAGGCACCTATGTATGGACAGTCCCACAATTCATTTCCCACTCTTGAGATTCTTTCAGGAGTTATAGCATTGTGGTAGAGAGTCCTGGTTCCAGAGAAAAACAAGAGAAGGCTGTACCAGAGGAAGAAAACATGAGTGTGGAAAGAAAAAGTGAGCAGCTGCCGCACCATGGAAGGAGTGGGAACAGTGCCTGAAGTATTTCATTGACTTTTGAAGATTCTGTAAAGTAAATGTAACACAGCACCCAGATCTCAGGTCCCCAGGTCTGTGACATAGGCATGTCCACAAGTTTACCAGTCTGAGGGAACATAGTCTTTCTAAGCAATGAAGGAATCTGTGCCCAGGAGCATTACAGAGCTTTAGGTGAAATACTCAACATTAACAATGTAGAGGAGACGTCAATAGAGACTATAACATCATCTGTGTTAGTACCAAAGAATCTCATGTTCTTGGCACATCAGGAAAAAAGAGCACACAATGCCAGAGGAAGGGCTTTTCTGGTGATGAAGCATCCAACTGGCAATTTTTTTTTCTGCCATGAAAGATGGCCCTTTGGCCAAGAGTTGAAGTGCATCAGGCAATAGTGAGATAGGAGTCTAAGACAGGGTGAAATGATCTGCACATCTTGACATGACAAGGAGTGGAGCATCTTCTTCCTGGTTCCTCTAAGCCAGGGCATACATTCTCATAATATGCTTCATTTTGCAGAAGCAGCTACATACATGTGATTTCGCAATGCCACCTTCTTATCCCTCCCACAGTTCTAGTAATGAACTGGAAGCCAATGGAGGTCAGTGGTGTTGTGGGCAATGTCTCAGGAGGAGGGAGATGTGAGCTATTCCCACCTTCAAATCAGTCAATGCATTAGCTTTTATTGAATAATGTCTCATACAATCTTAGAATGGATAGTACAGGGTGACTATCTCTTTATACATGGTCAGGAGAAGGTGAGGAAGGCAGGGAAGCTGTGGCCAGCCCCAAAGGATGGAGGACAGACCCAGACGTGGAAAATGGGTAAAGATGCACAGTCTCAGGGGACACACATGGAGAATAATCATGCACCAAAACTGAAATGTGTGAGCACATGTTGACATTTCTGAAATGGTAAAGAGTAAAGGATAGAGAATGGAAGAGTTTTATCACATATGCATAATTATGAGGCTATTAGCATTCAATCTTATAATAGAGGAAATCTGACAGTAAGCCTTTGAAATGCTGTCAGTTATATCCTGGTCTTCCAGAGGGTGCACTATTACAGTACTGATAAATACAGCACTAAAATGATTGCAAGGCATGGACTTGCTTATACATTAGTTCCACCCTCAAAAGAGCTAGAAAAAACTAGGGCTATTGCTTTCCAGAGTGAGTGAGGTTTAAGAGCACAATAAATGATACTTAAGTGTTGAGTCACATTCCTCAGAGAAGTTATTTGTTGAAATCTAATTTATATTCCTCCTTTATATATCCTAGCACATCCTCCTTATAGTCACATAAAATCACAGTGACTTCATGCTTAACATCTGGGATGTTTCAAGTTATATCTCAGGGTCTTGAGTGCATTGGCTCCTCTATTCAAGGGATTAGCCAACCTAATGGACAGCATACATGGCATCATAACAGTGCAGTGTGGCATGTGCAAGATATACGACACATGCTGGAGCATTGGCCAATCAGTGTTACCAATGTACAATAATACACAGATTGCACACATGGTAGTACCACCGATGAGCAAGAATTTCATTAAAGGGCTGACAGAATCCAAGAAATCACATGACAAAACCTCTTCAGTCCAGAAATGTCTAAAAAGTTCCATTTTCCATAAATATATATTTGTTCCAACATCTACATTGAATTCAGAGCAAAATACCTCCATTATTTGCCATATTGAATGATGCAAAGCTCTTCACTGTCCATAACGTAGTGTCACTCACCCACATCAAACTTCTTTTTCTTTGATATCAAAAATTGAAAACTTACAATCTGAGTTCAAATAATTTCATTTCTGTTGAATTGAGTCCTAGTTATTTAACACATACAAAACACATCATCCAAATGGGCCACAAAATGAAATTCCACCTTCTATAATGTGTTCTGTGTAGCAGCCACATTCATGTCTGGCTGCCTGCTGCAATACTGTCTCCTTATCATAGATGGCTTATACTCTGCATGTTTGCTATGCCTCCTCTCAAAAATGACAGACTACCCTCAAGCTGACGATGAGCTCATTTGAATTCTCATTTAGAGACCAACCATTTTCTGGTTGCTTGCCGCTGCTCAACTTCTTTTTGAAATTCACAGCATGTCAAAACTGTATCAAGAAATTCAATTGCAGCTGCCTCTGTTCCTGGTTCTGCTGCATTATGTAAATTTGATTTGCAGAGTCCAAACCAGGAATCATAAAAGAGGAAACATAAACTGGATATCAATTCTGTACAGAAATCAAAATTAAGTTTGGGATATAATATTAAAACTAAAAAAAAGTCCTCATTTGAGAAAATGAAATTCAACACTTATAAAATAAAAACTTCAGGACAAGAGCTGCTGTTCAAAAATAATTGTCATTTTAATGGTGGTAAAAACTAATTTATTCTGAATGCAACAACCCTAACTATTTTCAGTACAGAACTGTTGAATATGTTCATCAAGTCCATGCCTCGCAGGCATTTCATTGCTGTGTTTACGATCAAATGCTGCAGCAATGCACTTTGTAGAGGAGCAGGGTGTCACAAACACCATTTTCCCGGTGTGCTCAAACACTATGTTAGATTTCATCCATTACAACGATGGGCACTGATAGCCTCAAGATTATTCACATCACAAATTCTGGGCCATTATGTTTCACTGTTTAACTATCTATAAAAGAAGTAAGCATCAATAGGTATTCCCCAATGCTGGCAAAAATTCTGAACTCCAGTCATATTGAGTGCATTGGCTCCTCTATTCAAGGGATTAGCCAACGTAATGGACAGCATACATGACATTATAACAGTGCAATGGCATGTGCAAGACATACGACACATGCTGGAGCATTGTCTAGACAGTGTTACAAATGTACAATAGTGCACATTTTGCACACAAATTGCCTTTCCAAATATTTCAGGATAATGTGACAAGATCAAATTACATGTTAGACCTCGAATACAAGAAAACTTGCAAATATGTTGTTTCCAAATTCTCTAATGGAGCATGTTGCCATTCAAATTGGTATTGTAGTTAGATTTAATTCTCAGTATTTTAGTAATTCAGGTGACTGTAGCCTAGTTTTTCTTGAGTTAAGGCAATGCAGGGTAGGCAGAACAACACTGTGTCAAGTTAAACATGAGCCAGAACCAAGATACAACAAGATTCTAAACAGAAAATCAACATAGTATATTTTTTTCATATATGCTTGTTAAAATTATAAAAAAGATCTATTATTCAGTCAGACCTTGTCATTGGACCACAATGAGAATGTTGAGCTTTTCTCTATAGATTTTAAAAGTTAATTGCTGCTTCTATTATCAGAAATTTATTAGAATAGGTCATAGAATCCCTACAGTGTGGAAACAGGCCCTTTGGCCCAACAAGTCCACACCAACCCTCAGAGCATCCCACCCTGACCCATTCCCCATAATCCACCTGATCTGCACATCCCTGAACACTATGGGCAATTTAGCATGGCCAATCCACCTAGCCTGCACATCTTTGGACTGTAGGAA
>NC_063341.1:41985644-42070239 GCF_021869965.1 Rhincodon typus
GACATGTCCATCCTGGGCCTCCTGCAGTGCCACAACGATGCCACCCGAAGGTTGCAGGAACAGCAACTCATATTCCGCTTGGGAACCCTGCAGCCCAATGGTATCAATGTGGATTTCACAAGTTTCAAAATCTCCCCTCCCCCCACCACATCCCAAAACCAGTCCAACTCGTCCCTGCCTCCCTAACCTGTTCTTCCTCCCACCTATCCCCTCCTCCCACCTCAAGCCGCACCCCCATCTCCTACCGACCAACCTCATCCCGCCCCCTTGACCTGTCCGTCCTCCCTGGACTGACCTATCCCCTTCCTAACTCCCTACCTACACTCACCTTTACTGGCTCCATCCCCACCTCTTCGACCTGTTTGTTTCCTCTCCACCTATCCTCTCCTCTATCCCTCTTCTATCCGCCTCCCACTCTCTCCCTATTTATTTCAAAACCCCCTTCCCCTCCCCCTTTTCTGATGAAGGGTCTAGGCCCGAAACGTCAGCCTCTCTGCTCCTATGATGCTGCTTGGCCTGCTGTGTTCATCCAGCTCTGCACCTTGTTGTCTCAACTTTTTGACCTTTTGATTACTAATATGTAATGTGAAATCTGCATTACTAGTCCAATGACATTACCATTATGATCTGGCAAATGGAGTATAATGTGACAAAATGTGAAATTGCCTATTTTGGCAAGAATGAAAAACAGCACATTATCTAAATGATGAGCGATTGCAGCAATCTAAGGTGTAGAGGGATCTGGCCATGCTATTGAATAAATTTCAAAAGGCTATCATGCAGGTATAGCATGTAATTAGGAAAACTAATAGAATATTATCATTTAGTGCAAGGGGAATTACATTCAAAAGTAGAATCATAGTATCCCCACGGTGTGGAAACAGGCCATTCATCCCACCAACTCCACACTGACCCTCTGAACAGCATCCCACCCAGATCCAACCCCTACCCTATTCCTGCACTTCCCATGGCTAATCCATCTAGCCCGCACATCCCTGGACACAATGGGTAATTTAGCATGGCCAATCCATCTAATCTGCATATCTTTGGACTGTGGAAGGAAACTGGACCACCCAGAGGAAACCTACCAAGACACAGAGAGAATGTGCAAACTCCACATAACAATCACCTGTGGGTGGAATCAAACCCTGGTCCCTGGTGCTATGAGGCAGCAGTGCTAACCACTGGTCTACCATGCCACTCTCTATTTTGGCAAGAAGCATGGAAAGCAACATATTATCTATCAAAGTAGAGAAGTTATGCTTCAGCTAGAGAGGATACTGGTGAGACCACATCAGGAGTACTGTGTCCAGCATCAGTCATCTTATTTAAAGAGGATATAAATAGATTTGAAGCAAGCAGGTTTATCAGAATAACACCTGGTACGGATGGATTGTCTTCTTGGGAGAGAATGGACAGATTAGGCATGTATCTGTTGGAGTTTAGAAGACTAAGAGATAACTTAATTGAAAAACGTAAGATCTGATTGGTTTTAACAAGGTAAATATGGAGAGGATATTTCCTTTCATTGGAGAATCTAGAACTGGGGATCACTTTTAAAAAAGGATGAGAAGTATCTTTAAGTACTCATAGCTTTAAAATATAAGACTTACTTCACAGGTGGAAGTTGCATGATATATGTTATGGATATCTTATGGATTGTTGTTCACCATGGAGCTTAAGCCAAGTTTAATTTTCAACTAAAAACTTACATGCAAAAAGAATCAAAGCCATTTCAGAATCTAATGAATAATCATTTTCAATATTACTACAGGGATATAGTAGTTGAGCAAGTTAAATACTTTATTTATCTGGGACTAGAAATAAAAAATCTTTAGCTGTAATTAACCATTACTAATGTATCCTAAATATCCAATATGAAACATTAAGAGTTTGTCAGGAGACCCAAACTCATGGTGCATCATATTTCATGGATGTGAGATCAGCATCTAATTTTCTGCCACATGGTTCAAATGCAAACCATTGAAATGGGAATTAACACTATCTTCTATAGTCTCCAAGCAAGACCTGAACACAAGCTAAATTCAGATAGAAATTAGCTTTCAAATAAAGATTGTTGAAAATGATGGATCTGGAAGTTATGGTATCTTTATCACACTGCGAGTAGCAGGATGCACTTAATGCCCAAAGTCCCAGAATATGACAAACAAAAGGATCTCATGAGCACTTGAAAGAGTCATAACAGTCTACCATAAGAACACCTCAGTGAAGCATTCCAGTGTGTTAAAAAAAACACTTCAGTGTTTGTAAGACTTCCTGTAATTCATAAAACCACAATATTGTTTGAAATCTTTGTACACAATAATCTCATCATAACTGATGATCTTGTTATGTTAGGTGAGGTGAATATTAATTTTGGTATTTTGGCAGGTGCTGTTAATGTCAGGTGTATGGATTAGGATCCTTGTTGGGTATATTGATGAAGGGGAGCTTATCTTTTTTAGCTAACAAGGTGTAGAGCTGGATGAACACAGAGGAGCAGGAAAGCTGACGTTTCGGGTCTGGACCAAACTTCAGAAATGGGGGAGGGGTAGGGGACTCTGAAATAAATAGAGAGAGGGGGAGGCGATGATGGAAGGTGTATAGAAGCCAGTCTCACCTCCTTGACCTGTCCGTCTTCCCTCCCACCTACCCGCCCCTCCCTTCCCACTGAGCAACCCCCATCCCAACTCCCTATCTAAATTCACCTTTACTGGCTTCCACTATGTTGTCCATATTGCTGTGTAAAGATCCATAACATGCAGAAAGCTGTTATCATTAGGAATATTCTGGACTGTACTGCAGGAAATTAAACCTTTTCTGATAGGTATGTATGAGGATTTCAACAGTCTATATAATGACGTTTTGAACTGGCACTTGGATCTAATTTTACGGAGCTCTGCAACTGAGATTAACATTGATTTCTGGGACTGGGTAATTAATATTTTAGCCAAGTAAGCAGGAATCAAGTCTTGTTCTCATATAACTAATCCTCAATGTGTTGAGCAGAGGATTGTAGTGGTAATATGGAAGGTTCACGCAATATAAAAGCAGCATGGCATTACGCAAAGTTGTACAAGGCCCTATAGATCATCACAGGATAAAAGTTCTTGTTAATTTAATTCATTTCCATTGAGAAGGGGTAAGTTTACAAGGTGGGGCCTTAACTGTACATCTTGTGGAAAAGTTTACAGTAACTGATAGTAACTTCTGAATTGCATTTTTCTGTACATATGTGGACTCCAGATATTGCTGTCAGTTTCTGTGAAGTAATAATGGCGACCTTTGACAGTTTTACTACCATTACCATGGTAAACTCTGGGCCCATTGCATATCTTACTTTTGTACAGTTTTATTTTGCATGAAAAATATTTAAAACTTTTCAAATTGAATATCAGCACGCACAGTGTCAGTCTCTACAATGTAGATATTCCTGTCATAAATAATTGGTTGTAAAAAATTTTAAACAAATGGCCATGCAAAGTTTGTTATAATGTGGTTCAAAGTTGAACCATGAGTTCTTAGAACACCATGGATAAAATCCCATCAAGAATTAGCATCTGAATAGATGTTAAAAGATTCCTTCCTATCGTTATTCTAATTATATTCTTTTCACAGAATCTGCATTTTTAATCTCTACACTTCATTAATAGCAGCTCTGCAACTATTCCAGTTATACTTTCAAAAGAACATGTCGATCAATTACGCAGCGTTACATTTTCTACTTTGTTGCAAAAGCAAGCAATTTTGGATACACATGGATGACCAAATGAGAGAATGTAGTTATGAATACAGCAATAATGGTAATTATTATTATAAATGCAAAAACATTCTAATAATTGCAATACCAGTTAGATACAGTTAATCTCATTAAATTTGATCCTGTAATACCCATTACACAGTTATAGATATTTTCTAATCAATCTGTTCAGACATGTTATTACACACTCTGGAACAGGAGGGATTTGAACCTGAACTTTCTGGTTCATTATCACTACACCACAAGATCCCTCACTCATTACAGTTATACACATACCACTGAATGAACAATGTGGTAGTTTAAACTTAACCCAATAAATGGGAAATTAATGGGGCTGGATACATTTGTTTTCCATCCCACTAATTCTGCCTTCCATTGATGGCTAGTTAAGTTAAAATTACCGGCAAATCTTAAAATGTAAATGATGTCAAAAATCCATACCAATCATACTTTCTATTTGTCTAAAAACATGAAATATAAATAATAAATAATATCAATAAATATGAATGTGTGTTCAAAAAATAAGAATCAAGAAAATAACACATTATTAGTGTCATACATTTAAAATATGAGAATTTTGACCATTGAAATGTAATGTTAAAAATTGATATAGGCCACTTTTGGGTTAAAAGATACCTACCTAATCATGTGCTAGGCAAGGTTGCTAAATCTGCCTATGGTCCTCATCACAAATTATATAGGCAGATTGTCAGCACTATTGCTACAGTTGACAACTGAAACATCAGCCTCGAAAGCTCCTTGCTTTTCTGAAACTGCAGCGGAGATTATAAGACCGATAACTTTATTCTTACATCATTCTTTGCAAAACCGAGTACTTTATAAATCTCAGCAATCACCACCTTTCCCTCCCCAGAGTGCTTGCATTTTTCATCATTCACTGAGACATAACTGGCACTGCTTTCAAATGTTTCTAATTGCAATTTTTTAACTTTGTATAATATGATTTCACCCTATATCTATGACACTGATGTGCACATCCTCAAACTACTGTATCTCACAAAGTGACCACAGACATTCTTCCTCTTTCCTGTAGGTAAAGTCAGTAGGAGGAGGCAGCGTATTCATTCCGGTCCTCTCCCCACTTGGGAAGCAAATCATTCAGCTGATGAAGATGGGTCCTGTCAAGGTCATCAGGAGTGACCATGGTGGAGAATACACGCTAGGTTCTTGCCTATCTTATAAAATATCCTTTTTCACTGAAATCTCACACCCCACACACCACCAATGTAAAAATGAAACTACTTCCAGAAGTCATTCATTTGAGTATGCTTATCCTTCATATTGAAACCTAAGATGTAACCCATAATTCAGAAAGAACACATTTCTAGCATAAGAAACTGCTTATAGAAATTAGCATGCAAGTGTTTATGAGGTCCCTGGTGCACTACGTTAATGGAGAATTGAATCTATTTAAATTGCTTGCACACTAAAATCTGCACAGACCAAATTTGGCACAGTTAAAGTCAGAAAATAGCAAATATTTATTTAATTTAAAATTCTTAAAAGATGTAAGCTTGCTTAATTCAAGTATTAATCTCCTTCATATTTCAAAAATTGCATGTTGTATCTTTTCAAATCTTGAAGTGTTAATGTGAATAGCAAATGAACAGAAAAGATGCTACTAAATCTGAGTTCTATTTGCAGATTAGGTTGATTACAAATACCTATAAATATTGGATGTGCCTATTATATAGATATCACCATGCTTTTAGTGGCAGGATCACTCTTAGAAAGCAATTAGCAATAGTTAATAGTGATTGTTCTGAGTGTACAATTAGTATATTATTATTTGAGGCAATATTACTTTCAAACATAAATTACAATGAGAATCCTTGGTTCCCAATCTAAAGCATGTAAAACAAATTATTTTTTGGCTTTTGATTTTACTTCTTTAGAATGAAAGCTTAAAAACATCAATCGGCATGTATCTCAAATAAGCTTTCATCATTTTTTATCATTTTTTCATGGATTAAAACACAAAATATTTGCAATTCTCACCTTGGTACTCTGCACATAAATTAATTCAGAAATAACTAACATCCCCCTTTGTATCTGGTACTTAATGTAAAAAAGAAACTGTTTAATCTGCACATCTTGTCTGTATAAATGTATAGTATGAAAGCTGAAGTTCTGTTAAAAAAAAACAGTTTTCTTGCAAGTTCTAGCCAGGGCAATGAACAAATTGCAGCACAGATTCTTTCGTGATTCTTCCTGTTAATCATGCTACAGAAGCGACAACCTAATTAATGGATCACTCTCAATTCAGTCAAACTTAAAGATCAAATTCCCACCAGGAACAATAGAGAATATGGATATCTTAACAGGGCAAAAAGCTGCACAACCCATCAGTTAGACCATTATCAGATGCAAACCTTCAATCAAGTTCCTAAATATAATTGCCAGACCTTTGATTGTTCAGGAGGCCGTTGTGTCATTATGATAAATCGTCCTCTAAGCTCATAAAGCTGCACATTAACCAGTCACTTGTGATATTTGCCATTTTGGACATGTCAAACCCACAAATATGAAATTACTAAAGTGTTGAATCAAATGAATACATAAAAAAATTAAAATGTATCTTTACAGTTTACTGACATTTGCTTGTTGTTAGTGAGAATACAGAGATTTTGTTTTGCTCAAATTGCTACTGCTGATTACCATTTGCTTTTAAGTCCAATACAATGGCATTTCAAATGAGTCTCATTAAGTACTTCAGTACTAGCTGTTAAATCAGGAATAGATTTGCTTCAGTATAAATTGTCACTTATAGTATAGATAATCACTTAGCCAAATGTGACAAAAAAATAAGTTTTTTTGTGACAATGAGGGTGAATTATAATATCATATATTTACTTTAACTTATTAGTATACATGATAGCCCCAGTGACAACAACTTGTAATTATATAATGCTACTCAAGAAGTGTTTCAAGAAATTGGAGGGCATAGAGAATCAGGTGGAGAAAAGTTATAGAATATAATTAGAAGTGCAGTGACAGAAGGTGGTATAGGAGTGGGGGGAGCAGAAATGAGGAATATCAAAGCAGAGTGATTAAGGATGAAAATTCTACAATATAGGAACATAATAATTAAAAATTGTGCCATTGCTGATAGAACAGAGAGATGGGTTACAAAGTAGGTTAGAATCAAAAGAGTAAAGGGGGTAACTGAGAACTTAGGGATGGAGAAAATTTCAAAGATCAGCTGAAGTAAGGTTGGCAAGATCAAAAATTGAGAATGTTGAACTTGATATTCTGCCAAATAAGTGCTGGATAGTGACCATCTCCAAAAACTGAGAGTATCTAATCATCACCCCTTGAATTCAATAGCATTAATTTGTTTGAATTCCGCCACTATCAACATCTTGCAGGTTATGATTGACCAGAAGCTGAACTTGACCAATTATATAAGCTCTATGACTACAAAAGCAGGCTGGGAATTCTAAAGAAGGTTCCTCATCTCTTGACTCCTCAAAGCCTATCCTTCATTTTCAAGGCATAAGTCAAGGGTGTGACGGAATACACTATATCTGCCCCTGAGTGCAGCTCCAACAACACCAAGAAGCTCAGCACCATCCAGGATAAAGCAACCTGTTTAATTGTCTCCCCATCTCGTATATTCAACATTTATTCCCTCTATCACCAACCATGTAGCATCATCTAAGCATGTGGCCTATACCATCTTTAAGGACAATGACTGCAGATACCTGGGATCAATACCACCTGCAAGTTCCCTTTCAAGCGTACACAACATCCTGATTTTAAATTATATCACTGTTACTTCACATTTGTTGGGTTAAAACCTTGCAAATTTTATGGGTGTATCTAACCAGATACATTTCAGCATTTCAAGACTGAAGCTCACCACCTCTTTCTTAAGGGTAATCAGGGATTGATAACATATGCTGCCCTAGCCTACAATGCCCACATCCCATGAATGAAAAAAGTGTTTTGTAATAAATGCACTTTTCAGAAACAGTAAAGTAGATTCTTTTCTTCCTTTGTTAAAATGATCAGCTTCACTGAAGTCATAAATTGGAACAAAGCCTTTCAAATACTCTTTTGCAAACACCAGCAATCATTGTTAACTTAGATGGTAACATCTTGTGCTTCAGTACTTAATCCCTACAAATGAAACAGCAGTAAAACGATACACAATTGTATTGATTACACTAATGGCCTATTAGCAAAATTGACTTACTCCCAAATGAGCGCCAATATTTTACTGAAGGACAAAGGATCTAATGCAATGTGGAACTTTTTTTAATCAGTCAACTGCAAATGACTAATTGCGTCTTCATTGTGTCAGGGCTGAATTGTATATTTTATATTTTTGATATTCCATTAAACTGTCAATGTTAATAAATGACTTTACCAACAAAAAATATCATCATTTCCCTTACAATGAGTTTTTACATTCTCTCTATTTGATTACTATTGTTACAATTCTGTTAGGGACCATTAAAGAAGCAATCGAGCTTGACACAATTAGCCAACAGAACTATGCCACAAGATTTCACATTACGAACATAAGAACAAGCAAAATAGAAGTAGAAGTGGAACATTTAAGCCTTTGAGCCTACTTTGTTTGTGTTTCAAATTCCACATTCCTATCTATCCCCAATAACCCTTATAGCCTTGTCTGACAAGGAATTACCTACTTTTGTTGTAAAAAGTATTCAATGATGTCATCTTCACTGCATTCTGAGGCAGAGAGTTACAAAGTTGCACAATCCTCTGAGAGGAAAATGTTCTCCGTATCTCTGTCTTGGAAGGCAACCCTCATTTTATAATAGTGGACCTTGTGGAAATCCTTTCCACACTTATCTTGTCGAGACCATTCAGGATTTTATACACTTTGGTCAATTGAATTAAATTAGGTTCATTGTCATGTACTCACATGAGTACAGTGAAAAGTTTACAAGTTGCCGCTTACAGCGTCATCTTAGGTGCAAATGTGCCTAGGTACAGAATCTTGGTACAAAGCAGAAAAATAAAGAAAACAAATTTTAAAAAAGTGAAACATTACAGTCCTTCTTATTAAAAAGCAGAAAAACAAAGAAACCTATTTAACTGTTCAATACCACAGTCCATAAGTGACCACCCATGCTTGGTTCACACTCCTCACAAGGACTCGACTTTCCCTCCTCCAGGCTCAATCCCTCCTCTGCCAGCTGTCTGCTCTTGCCACCTTGCAGCTTGTTCTGCCTCCTGCTGCCACCCCGGGCTGCCTGCTCCCGCTCTCGCTGCCAGCCACCCCGGGCTGCCTGCTCCCGCTTCGCAAGTCACCCTTCACTCTTCTAAATTCCACTGGAAACACAGTCTGTCCAACCTATCCTCATAAAGCAACCCACTCATCAAGGTATCACTCTAGTAAATCTCCTATGAACCATTTTCAATGTATTTACATTCTTTTTTTAAATATGCACAATAAAAATGCAAATAGTATTCAAGATGTGGACTTAATGAATTGAACGATAACATTTTTATCTTTATCTTCAATTCCTCTCATTATAAAACATAGCATTCCATTAGGTTTCACGATTTTTGTCACACACCAGAACACTTAAATCCCTCCCTACCTTGAAATCTTGTAGTTGTTCTCCATTTAAGTAATGTTCTGCTTTCTTTTATTACTCTTCTCCGAACAACTTCACATTTTCCCATGTTATATTGTATCTGCAGATTTTTGCCTACTCAGTCAACCTGCTTATATTCATATGCAGCTTCTTTACGTCTTCTTCACAACACACCTTCCTGCCTATCTTGGTGTCATCTGTGAATCTAGCTACAATGCCTTCATTTCCTTTATCGAAGTTACTGTAAATTGATGTCAATCCCCTGTTGCTGACACCTGGGAGTGTCTTAACTCTGATTTCATGAATTAATCCTGTCACATTACACTATACAAAATCTAATGTAAACTGTCCCTTGGTTGGTTGCAAAATGTGCTGTTCTATGAACCTACTCAAATGCATTCTATGAAATCCTCATCTAGGCTATGCTGCCAATCTAAGTTTTCCAGTTTATACATAGATTAAAGTCATCCATGATTGTGCCTATCCCTTTATCACAAGCACCCAGTATCTCTTGTTGTATACTTTGCCGCACAACAAGTGATCAGACTCAAAGTGACAATCCACTATATGCAACGAGGGCCAATTCCTTATCATCCTGAAGCCACATCTCCGAAATGGCAACTGATTTACTCTAATGTGCAACATCAATTAATTTACTTTGTTATGAATGTTAT
The DNA here is from genome assembly GCF_021869965.1 of Rhincodon typus. Lineage (NCBI taxonomy): Eukaryota > Metazoa > Chordata > Chondrichthyes > Orectolobiformes > Rhincodontidae > Rhincodon > Rhincodon typus. The sequence goes on from NC_063341.1 coordinate 41,995,676, forward strand.
GAACACCGTAAATATGTCATTACCATCCTGATATGCTGTGTTCTGTCCAATTTTAGAAGGTATTGAGGAAATGTAATAGATACTGAGGAACTGGGGAACAGGAACAGTTATCGGAGGAGAAGAATGAGGACATTGACTTGGAGGAAGGTCTCCTTGTGGATGAGAGAGCTCAGCTGCATTGGGCCCTACAAGGCAGACAGGGCCTGACTGACACCTAGGTGCCTTCCCAAGGGTCTCTTTTAGGATAGACAAGGAATGGGAGATGGACATAAGGCTAGGGCAGGCAGAGTACCACCAGCTCCTGCAAAAGATAGGGATAGGTGAATGCAGAGGCAAGGTAATATCCTTCTCTCTTTCAAGTAAAGGATGGGCCTCTTATTTGGAACCCGCCCCTCATCTCCAGTGCCACATCAAAAAACCTGTGCGCCCATTTCCTCAATTCCTCCGAATAAACACCTCAAAGGCTAAAGCCATTGTCCTTAGACCCCACAACAAATTTAATTCTTCCCTTTGGTGTCAGGTTGCACCAAGCTGTTTACAAATACACCATCCTATTTTACCCTTACCTGAGTCACTGATCCCATGCCTCTCGAACACTAAAACATTAAGATTGCCCACTCGCACCTCTATACACAGCATCACTCTTTTCAACGACTACTTATCAAATTCTGCTGAACATGTTACTATGCAATTGTTAGCCCTAGATACACCATTTCAATGCTCTCACGAATAGCCTCCCCACACTGTGCTCCCTCTATAAATTTTCACTTAACCAAAATATTGTTGCTACATCCAAACTCAGATAAAGTCATCCCTCCATGGCCTTATCACTTCCTATCTCCAAAATCACTTCCAGCATAATAGCCCTCCAAGATCTCTGTACTACTCTAAAGCTAGCTTGTCACACATCCCCAGTTTTCATTACATCAGTCATGCCTTCAGTTGCCTTAGCACTAAGTTCTGGAATTTCCTTTCGATACTGCTTCACACTGTCGTCTCTTCCTTCTCCTTTAAAGCACTCCTTGATGTCCATCTTGTTGACCAAGTTTTCAATCACCTATGCTCACATGTTTTGTGACTCACTGTAATGTGAGAAGGCTTTGGTGGTAATGCCAGTATTCATTTCCCATCACCAATTACCCTTCACAAGATATCATAAAATATTGTCTCCTGTTCCTGAAGTATTCCCAGTGTGCTGTAAGGAACTGTGTTCCAGGATTTTGCCTCAAGAATAATGAAAGAATGCCAATCTATTTCCGAGTTAGAAAGGATGTGACTTACAGGGGAAATTGCAGATCTTGGTACTCTCATGCACACGTATCCTTGTTCTTCTAGGTGGGAGAGGTCGTTGGTTTGGGAAGTGCTGTTGAAGATGCTCTGGTAAGTTGCCACGCTGCATTTTGTGACTGATATACACAGCAACCTTGGTGCACCAATTGTGGAACAAGTGAAAGTTGAGCCAGTGGATGGAGTGACAATCAACTTTTTTTTAATTCTGGTCATATCAACTTCTTGAATATTATTGCAGTTGCACTCATCCAAGCTAATGGAACATATTGCACTCCTGCCTTACATGTGCTGAAAGGAGTTGAGGTGTCAGAAAGTAAATCACATGCACAAAATATCCAGCCTGTCCTGCTCTTGTAAGCACATCATTTTTATGGCTTGTCCAGTTACATTTCTTGTCAATGGTATCCTTCAAAATGCTCATGATGGGTGATTTGGTGATGGTGTGGAGATATATAAATGTGTATTAATTTCATTTATTTTTGAGTTTGGAGTTTGAACTAGTGGCATTGCCTTTGGTCTATGTGCACGAGGATCTTTAATGATTAACTTGTTAGTATTTTGGAGCCACAATTTTCTTTGCACCAGTATCAGACAAAGAGGGTTCCTGGAGTGATAATGGAAATTTTTTTTGCAATGTGAAACTTGTGCGATCAGAAAGAGAAAACACTGAAAAGCATTTGCTTGCTTTCAGTTCAGAAGAGTCAGGAATTGCGTCTTTTTTTTGCTTAGAGGAAAAGCTCATAGCTTAGAAAGGTCTTGGTTTCATTTTGTAAGAGTCCTGGTTGAAGTTACATGTAAGATTTACCTCAAGAAAAGAGTTAGTTCGGAATATCCAGGAAATAGGTTACTTTGGTGTAAGGATTTTCATTTGAAATCCCAAACCAGAAGCATTTGCTTGGAATGCAGAAGGATTTGTTAGAAGCTGAGAAAATCTAAGTATGGTTATGTGAATAATCAAGGAAGAGGCTAATGGGAATTAAAAGAAACAGTTAAGTCAAGCTTACAGACACGATAGAGAAGGGAGATCTCTCAGGTATCTGGGTATTGTAAAGTGATGGTGGTGAGATAGTTGAGATTGTAGTTCTACCTTCTGTTGTGTTTCAAAATCTTTCAACTTGTGTTACATGTAAATAGTCTGGATACCCTATTTTATATTCATTTTTTTATGTAATAAACTTCTGTTTTATTATTAAAACAATGTGCAGCATTGCTTGCTTGTATTTCAGTGAAAAACCATCCTGCAATTAAAAAATCAAGTTAAATTTCAGTCTGGGATCTGACTTTTTCAATAACATCATCAGTTGAGATTGTAATAGTACTGCCATTGGATATCAAGGGGAAATGGTTACGCTGTCTCTTGGAGGTGGAAATTGCTTGACACTGCCATGATATGTATGTTATTTACCACTTATCAGCCCAAGCTTGAATACTGTTCAAATCTTGCTGAATGTAGGCATGGACCACTTCAAACCAGAGGTGTGGAAAAGTAAACTCAACACTGTATAAATCATCAGTGAATATTTCCATTTCTGACCTTACGATGGAGAGAATATCATTGTTAAAGCAGCTGAAGATAGTGGAGTCTAAAACATTACCCTGAGGAATTTCCAAAGTAACGTCCTCAGGCTGAGATGTTTGGGCTTTGATAATCAAACCATCTTCTCTGTGCTCAATACCGTTCCAACTAGCGGAGAGCTTTCCACTGTTTTCAAATGCTTTCTTGATGGGAAGGATAAAACACTAATTCCTTTATAACTGTGTCTTTGGACACATGCATACACACAAAAAACAGAGATAACTGGAAAGTCAGTTCAGTGGTCTTTGTTTCCAAATTCTAATGTTAAGGTGATCTACTTCAGCTAGCCTTCTTTATGATGCATGTTATTGAGATACAACAGTGTGTATATTCCTGTACTCTTTTCATCTTGCCGAGTTTGATAGTAATAGAAACAGGTAATATTTTGGAAGGATAACCATGGAGTGGGGCTTTAGAGCAGAGCTTTGAATCACCTACATCCCCAAATCCTTTTGAAACTGAGTGACAAATCACAGGAAACTCTAATCTTTAGTCTAATGGCTAAATTTTCACTAAACCCACCTGCTCAAATAAGGAGTAGAGGAGGTGGGGGAAAGTGATGGTGGAGAACAATATCAGGTTGTGAGCATGTCTATCAGAGAAGCAAGGTTTGTCATGGTTGATTAACACAGGCACAGCTTTAGTGCTCCAGCTCAATGTTTCTTGGCCAATTACACAGTGTGAGTACAATGATGATAGAAACAGGTTAATGAAAGGATTTTAATTAAGGGGATCACAGACTGGCTGCATTCCACATAGATTCCAGAAAGCAAAAGAATGGTCATGAGAAGATGAAATGCCACCCATACACCCCACCCCAATGCCCCCTACTCCAATTCTCTGACTTCCCTGCAGGTCCTGCTGTGGAAGTGGCCACAGAAATGTGTTGTTTCCTTTGGCTGGGAGGGACAGACCAGCTTCCTAAAGTATGCTGGTGTGGCTGAAGTGGTGAACAAAATTCAGGAGCTGGAGTATAGTGCCTCAAACAGGGATTCCATGCAGGAAGAGATTTAGAGATATCGTGAGGGCAGGAATGGTTGATGGCATCCCATTTTCAGATGCCAAAACCGCTAATGCTGCCTTCCCCAGCTTTCTTCTTACACCACTCTTCTGCCAACACAACTCACAGCTCCACTCATTGCTCAATCTCAAAGCATTCCATCTGAACATCACTCACCTTCATCTTAATACCATCTCACACCTTTCACTTACAGTCACTCTCCAGAAATGTTGTCACTTCATCCTTTCCACACAATTCATTCCCCACAGTCACGACTTTTCTCTCCCTGCTGCAGAAGACAACACAGAACTCTAAGGTGAGGGAGAAAAATAGATGGTCTTCCTCCTTTGATAGTCACCTTGATTCAACAAGAGAAAGCCTTAGAAATTGGCATTATGGCAGTGTGCGTTGCCATCAAGAGCAGAAAGATGAGTGCCTCCTAGATGCCTCACAACAGAATTAGAAATCACACGGCTCCATATTACATAACAATCACTCATACTGATTTGCTGTCACCACAAAATGAAATGTGAACGTGTGTACAATGATGAACTCTTTGAACCGTTTTCCTATGTTAGTTTTAATTCATACATTTCATTGCCCACAAGTATTTCAAGCATGGTACAAGCTGGAGCAAAAGAAGTTCTCAAATGGGATCAGCACCATGAGGGAGCATCATCACATGACTCACATGTAGTATCCACCAGTGCAGATATACACATATTGATGGATACTCCAAGAATGGAAGCAAGGTTGTTACCTGGTTAGGTCTATATCAAAAGTGAGTAGGAGCAGCTATTGGAGAGAGAGAGATAGGAATACCGAGACCCCAAAAGAAAAATGATAGAATACGTTTTGAATAAAAATGATAGTTGGTTTCCTGATTAGGTTTGAGTGTGAAATTAAGATTAGGTTAATTCCTGATTCTGATTTATGTGCACTGCTGTCAGGATATATTGCATTTACTCAGGTTTATGCAGGTTCATCACTCTGCCTATTGATCCTCATTGACATATCCCAAATACAGCTCCTTTTTATTCACTACAACCGACACATCTACAATTGAAGATTACAGAAACATAAAATGGTTCAATTTTCCATGTTGATATTTTTCAAAATAAAACATGTTAAAAAAAACATTTTTCTGAAGAAGGGTCCTGACCCAAAACGTCAACTTTCTTGCTCCACTGATGCTGCCTGGCCTGCTGTGCTCATCCAGCTCCACGCTGTGTTATATCAAATTCAGGGCTAGTCCAGGGTCATGAAGCACTAAGACTAGAAATATAGAATAGAATCCAAAAGAAAGAGAACTACAGAAAGTTGAATTTGAATGAGAACGAGAAATTTTAAAATTTGAATCAGAAGGAGGAGAAAGGAAAGACAAATTGCAATGTGAAAAATTACATTAGTATTAGGGAGAAATTAGAAAGAGAAGAAGAGTAAGGAAACAGAAAGGGAATATAAGAGAGAAAAGTTAAACTACTGTGTATCGGAAGGGAATGGTAAGAATAGTCTAAAGCCAACACCTTGTAATTTTAAAAAGAAAACCAAAGAACTGTGGATGCTGGAAATCAGAAACAAAAACAGAAATTTCTGGAAAAAACTCAGCAGGTCTGGCAGCATTTGAGAGAGAAAGCAGAATTAACATTTCAGGTCCAGTGGTCTTTCTTCAGAACTGATTGCAACTGGGAAAAGGTTGGCATATATGCTAAAGAAGGGGTTGGGGAGGGGGAAGGAGTAAACCATAGGTGGAGATGGAGCCCAGACAGAGAGAAAAATAGAGTCAATAAATGTGGAGCTGGAAAAGCACAGCAAGTCAGACAGCATCCGAGGAGCAGGGAAGTCAATGTTTTGGGACAAAACCCTTCATCAGGACTGCTGTCTGACCTGCTGTGCTTTTCCAGCTCCACATTTACTGACTGTAGCTTCCAGCATCTGCAGTCCTCAGTGTCTCCAATCCAGAAAAATAGTCGGGCAGGCAAAGGAATGGTTAAAGGTCAGCCTGGGAGAATGAATCGCTGCTAATGGGGACTATTAGGAGCTGATAATGGGATAATTGTGGCAGTAGCCCATGTGATGACAAGGCCTAGTGTATGGGGTTGGGTTAAGGACATGGAAGAAGGTGTTCAAGCCCTAAAATTGTTGAACTTGATATTGAGTCTAAAAGGCTGCAGGGTTCCCAAGTGGAAAATGAGGTGTTGTTCTTCCAGCTTGTGCGGAGCTTCGTTCGAACTCTGTAGCAAGCCCAGGACAGAGATGTAGGAGACCGCTACATTGGGGAAACAAAGTGCAGAATGGTCAACTGCTTTGCAGAACACCTACGTTCTGTCAACAAAGTGACCTTGAACCTCCAGTTGCCTGCCATTTCAATGCACCATTGTGTGCCGACATTAAAGAGAGGTGACTGGTGGCAAATTTAACCTGAGGGTCATAACAACTAAAGCAAGGAGTGTGTTTGAGAAGACAGGACTTTCATGGTGATGTCAGCTGGTCCAGGAATTGACTCTGCATTGTTGACATCAGTCTGAATCACAAACTGGCAATTAAGCCAACTGAGCTACTTAACACCAGAAAGCTTTCGTCATTACAGCCAAGGTTAAAGAATGACCTACAATGGTTCTGATGATAATGAAGGGTATGTGGGGTAAATCGAAACATTCCCTCCAATGATTATTGAATCAATAAGGGGGTACACAATTTAAATAATTACTAGAAGAACAAAAGAGAAAATGTCAGAGAAAAACAAAAATCTGTTATTGAAGCAAAGGCTATCATACTTTTAAAAATGCATGCTCCAGCAACATGACTATTATCAGATATAAGGGATAAGCAGCAAACAGGAGAAGAGTCATGTGAAGAAAAGTACTGCACAGACTTCATGGAATAAATGGTTTGTATTTGTGTGGTACCATTCAATTATTCTGCTGTATCATCAGTGGCAGAACCTGTTTTCAGAATTCTTTCAAAATTCCATTGTCTCGCTTCAACTTTCCTCACATGAAAATAATACTTTCACATTGCCATGAATCAATTGCCCTACTATTTTCCTAATTTCTGCTCAACGTCTGCAACACCATACTGCAACCCCAACAAACCCTGCAATCCAATGAAATATCTGGTCAATTCATCATATAATTATTGAAGTTCCTGATACAACTTGAAATGATTAATATTAAAGTTATATTTAGTACAAAGAAACAAATCTAGAAAGGAACTTCATAATTTTGAGTAGGTTATTTCCATGAAATTTAGGTACTTAATGTACAGCATCATGCAACTTCACATAAATTTGCTATATGTACATCACACAAATGCTATCACAATCACCACATTTAAATTGTTACTTTCAAATCAGGTTTCTACCCATTAGTACATAAATAATCTCCTCTGAGGCTAAGAGCTTTTCCATTTTCATTATTTTGATATTGCTAAACACATTTTCATGAATATAAAACATTCAGGATATGAAAAGAGAAGAATAAATTGTTTTGTGTTTTTGCTTCACCTTTTGGTCTCCAGAGAAGCACTGATATGAAATATCATGTGTTTAAATCTTTTTGTTGTATCTGTAATCAGCAGGCACAAGAAAATGAGCTAATACATACAGCAGTAAAGATGGAACTAAACAGCAACTATCTCAAGACATTATTTTACTACAAACAATTTCAGTATTTTTGGGAATCATTCAATTGATTCTAACTCCAGCAGTTAATTGTCAGATTCCTGCAGCAGGATAAAAATCCTTTGCTATGAACAGAGCTAGTCATCAACATGCTCAGGTATTAACATTACATTCTGGGCAATTTGACAATTCTCAGTTCCTTGCTTATTACTCTGAGGAATGAAGTATCATATTTTAAAGAAGCATAAAGTTCTAAAATACCTTATCACCTATTAATCAATTATCAACATAGTAGTAGCTGACTCTACTGTGTAAGATTGTAGGAAATAGATACGTCAAATCATGAAGTTTAAAATCCTAACAGCCTTTCACTGGGGTGCACTTTGGCACCAGCTGCTTTCAATGCAACACATAAAGCTTGCCCTCTTTAGAAACGTAGCTGCATGGTTATCCCTATGGCTGCCAAAATCCCTAATTGGACCACGCAAGGTCATTACAATTAAAATGCATACCACTCTAAAACAAGCAAGCACTGAAGTGCTACATAGGATTTGTGTCACCAAGACACATTTTCCGTGTTTCATGTAAAAAGCTTGGTACCCAATTTGCAAGTAAAGTAATTTAAGAACTTTTGACATTGCAGAGTCTGAAAATAACCATGGCAGATTTTTAGAGGTGATTTGGTGAGTTGCGGGATTTTTTAGAGTGATGCCATTGGGAAGTGTTACAAATATGAAATTTGTAAGTTTTTGATCTCAGAACACATCAACTTAAAGTAACATGAAGTTGTGAAGAAGTTAACGTGAGCTGCCTATGTGTTTACAATAGGTTACAATCGGAACAATGAGGCACAAATTGATCTAAGAAGAAGGTGCAGGATGTTTACACATGTAAACAATGACTGTGTTGTCACTGGATAAACATTTAGCCTTCAGGCTACAGGAAGATGTGAGGAAAACTGGACTTTAAAAACAGTTACTTTAAACTTTCCTTTTAATTCTAATATAGAAAAGAGTTGGGTTTAGAAGATGGTTTATCATCTAGATACAAGGCCTATATGATTCATATTACCACAGAGATGCGATTTGAAAGGGGAGCAGGCAATAAAAATATTTTGTACTTTATAAGGTTTTGCTAAGATATCACTGAATCTAACTGCTTCAAAGTCAGTCTGGAAGAATCTGAGAGTGTTGGGAAACATTGAAGAAAACAAATTTATGAGGATTTAAATGAGTTCCAACAACACTCAAGGAGCTTGATACTTTCCAGGCCATGGTAGCTCAGTTGCTCAGTATGGTAACCACCATATTAAACAATAATAATTCCTACAAGGCCCATGGGGACTCAATAATTAATCTTCCTGTGGAGCTTATTAAGTATTTTGGTGGTGGGAAAGTTGCTAATTTGTGTGTGATAGCACTTCTGGGTATAGAAAACAAAATAAAACAGGCCGAGTTAGGAAATATCTAAATGTAAAGCAGACCCAGGTGGTTAATAGTTTTTAAAAATCACAATGATTTGAAGGTGGGAAAGTCATTCATTTGTGTGTGATGACACTTCTGGATATCAAAGGAAAAACAGACCCAGGGAAAGGGCTCTTGTAGTACAGTAGTAATGTGGACTCAGGTTCAAGTCTCACCTGCTTTAGAGTTGTCTAATAACATCTCTGAGCAGGTTAATTAGAAAATATCCATACAGCAGACCCAAAATTCTGTGCCAGGGTGCTGAGAGGTTAAGGTGATGGACTGGTAATCCATTGTGTTCCACATGCATGAGTTTGAATTCCACTGTCGTTGCTAAATGCACATTTACCCATTTGAAGAAAACTGAAGCTTTGAAGGGCGAGTTGGCAATGGTGAATTGGAAACCTACATTAAAGAAAGGTAAGACAGTGGACAGGCAATGTCTGTCTTCACAGAAGAAATGTTAAAATCCAACCACAAATAATAGAATCTAGAGATTAGTGCAAATGAAGGCCTGAAACATATCAGTACTGGTAAAAAAAAGTATTAGAGAAATTTATGGGACTTGAAGTAGATAAATTCCCTGGTCTTGGTGGCCTAAGCACAGATCATTGAAGAGATAATAATTTGGTGATTATCTTTCAAAAGACTCAAGAATGTCCCAGAAGATTGGAAGGTGCTAAGTATAACATTAAATGTGGATGTAAGAGAGAGAGAGAAGGCAGACAAGAAAAGACCTTTTACTCTAACATCAATTATAAGGAAAATGACAGAATTTAAATCCGAGGATGCAATAATAGGACTCTTAGAAAATAATGTCAGGGTCAACTTGAATTCATGGAAGAGAAATTATGTTTGACAGAATTTTGGGAGCTTTTTTTAGGATGTAACTGTGCAAATTGATAAGGGGAAAATCAGTGGATGTTCTTGGTAAATAAAATTAGTTCATAATTATGAACATGGATTGAGAACTATTTAATGGATAAAAAACAGAGTAGAGTAAAGGTCATTTTCAGGTTAGCAACTCCTGGCCAGGTGTGGTGGTTTCTTTGCCCAGCATGGCAGACTCCTGGCCAGGTGTGGTGGTCTCTTTGCCCAGCGTGGCAGACTCCTGGCCAGGTGTGGTGGTCTCTTTGTTCAGCGTGGCAGACTCCTGGCCAGGTGTGGTGGTCTCTTTGCCCAGCGTGGCAGACTCTTGGCCAGGTGTGGTGGTCTCTTTGCTCAGCATGGCAGACTCCTGGCCCGTCTTTTGGTGACCATAAGAGAAAACATGAACTGGAATCAAAGCAGACTGAAAGCACAATGGAGAGAGTAATGAAAAGGAAGGGGAAAGAAAGGGAAAGAGAACTAGTAATTACCAAGCTTGAATTGGAAAATGACGAAAAGAAAATGAAAACTAAATGGATTTTTAAAAAGCTTTTACTCCAATTTTAGAAATCAGCCATGACCTGATCATATTAAAGCTTAGAATAAAGATGAGCTAGTGGCTCAGAGAATGCTTTTGATTCCAAAAAGCAGCAGTCAAGTAAACCTTCGGGATAAGTGGAGCATCATGAATTGGCATCGAGGTTATAGGGTGCTATGAGGGTGGGTAGAGAGGCATAGAATGGCAAGAAGGTTATGAAAGGTCATGGTGGATGGTGCATGAGGGGAGAGGCATGTAAGGGCTGAGGGTTCTTGGGTCTCAAAGTCCATATTCTAACTGGAACATGGAGGTGGCTAACCAGTCCATCTCAGGCCAGTATGCTTTGAAAGTGCACTGTTTCCAGGGGTGGTGGTCCCAACTACAGTATGCGCACAAACCCTGCCACTTCCTACCACCCTATCTAAAAATTAAAATCATGTGGACCAGGGCAGTTTTCCCTGACTGAGTTTCAGGGTCACAACATTTCCAGATTCTGTACACCTGTCTCTGGAGCAAACTTTTGAGACTGAATGATCGTTACCCTAAAGTTGACAGAAGTCTTGTGGCCAGAGTTCTCTCCAAACAATCCCAAGCACTAAAATTCAATGTCCAAATTATTTAAATTGGCTGTAGAGACTCATTCAGAAGTCTCCCTGCTCAGAATACATGAATGCAGATATTGCTGCTGTTTACAGATGTTGCTGATGGTTCCCAGATTTTCTCAGGAAGTGCATTGAAATCTGTTGCTGCCATCTATCTCGGATCCTCCAAGATGGTTTGTGGTATCTCCACATAGATGTAGCATTCATTCAACATTTTTACTAGAATAGGTGTCCAATGGCCAGTTTACTCGTTTTCTCCACCATTGCCACTGCCATTTTAAGCAACCGCAGATTAAATACTTGTTCCTATAACATGCCACCGACATGGCTCCAAATAAATTTACAGCATAGTTTGCACCTCAATGTCACAGCAGGTGGAACTCCCGCCTCACCATATTTCCAATGATGCAACACCCTAATTGCAGTGCATGGATATCTGATTATACAAAAGTTCAACCTTACACAATATTGTGTAGCCTCACTGTACAAAACAGCTTCTTACATAACAAAACATAATCTGTAATATTTCCTGCAATATCTTACAATTTAAAATTTCAGGAAAAATAATTCATTATCATCTAAAGAAAAATAGGAAAACATTTGCTGCTTTGCTATAGATGTTAACTGGTATTCTTAGTTCCATTAATACCTGCACAATAAATAATTGATACATATAATTTTTTTAGCACAAGTTGTGGGCAGCAAAAGAAGGACAAAATTGCACAAATTCCAGTAAATTGACTGTGAATATGTTGTGAGGAATTAGTAAATTAGTAGAGGCACAATTTTTAGAAGTACTACCTAAACTGAATCCAAAAAATTCAATTTGGACATTCTACAAAATAACTCAAATTCAGCCAATTATGTCTCCTCAGTTTTGTTTTTAGTTCTAATATTTACATGTAATCTGTACTATAAACAAGAACTATGATTTAATTAATCCAAAAACAATTAATTGAACAGAAAATAACAGCTAAAATTATTTAAATGCAGAAGTTAGTATATCAAGTCAGGAGAGAATAGTTTCAGGGTTTAAATTTCAAAACATTCAGCAAATATATTGATTTATCAGGTAAAAACTGAAAGAACTGTGGATGCAGTAAATCAGGAACAAAAACAAATTGCTGGAAAAGCCCAGCAGGTCTGGCAGCATCTGTTCTGAGGAAGAGTCACCAGACCCGAAATATTAACTCTGTTTTTTCCTCCACAGATGCTGCTAGACCTGCTGGGCTTTTCCAGTAACTTTGATTTATCAGGTATTTACTCAACTGAAATTTATCAGATTACTAGGAATGTCTTTTATCGTATTAATAAAGCATGGTGTTAAAACATGGAGTTTTATAACACATTGCCTGTGGTTTGTCCACAGTATGAAGTAAAGAAAAAACTCATTCCCCTCCAGGCATAACATCAGACAGAATAAAATCAACCCAACAATGCTGGGACTAAAGGTCCAGATGGGCAGCTCCAAAGATATATAACTGCTCAGGGCTAAGCTACTTACAATATAACTGTCACCTGCTGCAATGTAAAATTTGTCAGGGGAACAGTTTATTTCACTTAGTGTCAGGGAAAATCCCACATTTAGATAGTGTTTGTACAAAGCAGAAGAACCAGCTTTTCTACTCACCAGGGTTTGTTATTGTCAAGAGGTCAAGACGCCGTTGTTGCTAAAAGACAAATGGACAGTTTGTTAGAACATTTTTACCAGACAGTGTGTGTTTTTTCTGATAGTCAAATCTTTAATGCACTGTCTACATTGCAATACATGGATAGTGTTTTTTAAAGTAAAATGTAGGCTAGCTAATAGACAGGAAGGACTGTACTTAAGGTTCACCTGTTAGATGGACAGTTGCTGACAGACCACATTACTGCTTTTGTGGAAGGTCCACCAGTATTAAATGCAGCTCAAAAACTTAAATAGCTAACGTAGGATTTTCTTCAGGATCCAGAACCCGGGGGTGAAAATCCCACTTCAGGGAGATGCTATACCATGAGAGATCAGGTGTTATACTTCAGGTAGCACCAATGCAAGCATTGGTGGAGGATGTGTGAGGAAGAGAGAAGGAATCAACAGCAAAGACAGTGGTTACCTGTCAGTAAGCCTCACTTCCTAATGCCTGATTCCTTGATCAGTTACTGAATGCCTTTGAATGTAGGATGCCTCCTGGGAACCTATAAGCAAATCCAACAGAGATTGTTTCCCAAGTCCCCATACTGTGCTTCACTGCCTAGTCTTTTTGTATTTTCTAATCAACCTGTTCACAGATGTTATTACACAACTTTGGAGTAGGTGAGTCTTGAACGCAGACCTCTTAGCTCAAAGGTAGGGACACTGCCATTGTGCCATAAGAGTCTATGGGACAAGGCTCTTAAGTAGGCAATAATTGCTCACTTAAGGGCTTCAGTAGGTGGTGTGGCAAGAAGGCCATCCATGACTCTTCTACCTGGCCTTAATCGGTCAGAAATCACACAACACCAGGTTATAGTCCAACTGACTGTGATTTCTGACCTTGTCCACCCCGATCCAACAATGGCACCTCCACATCATGGCCTTAATCGAGGCAGAGACAGGAAAGGTAGTGAGTTCAACACCCAGCAGCCTCTCATCCTAATCATTGCTCCTGCCTTCAAATTTGCAGCATTCAAAGTCACTTAGAAAAAGCTGGCCAATCGAAGATCAACCTGTTTAAAAGGAGGTCCAACTAATTCTCTTTCATACTGGTGAAGAAAATGGCAGGCTAGATTTCATGCAGCCAACTATGGTGGGAAACATGGCAGCCAGGCTCACTTAATCAGGGAAAAGCCCAGCATCAGTTTCCAGGCAGCAAAAAAATACATACTCAAGTAAATCAGGGGGGAGATCAGGCTAACGCAGGGCTCCCAGTCACCTGAATCAGCATGTCAATCAGTCTTATTCATGGCTCAACTAACACCTATTATCCCTGAAACAAAAACAGAAGTTGCTGGAAAATCTCAGCAGATCTGGCAGCATCTGTGGAGGGAAATCAGAATTAACATTTCAGATCCAGAGTCTCTTCTTCATAATGGAGGATTATTATTCCTGAGTACATCACAATTTATTGATGTTCATGGGAAGAAACGGAAGTAACATAGCTTTCCCATGCCCTCAGAGGGTTGCTCAGCAAATGCTGCCAGATTTACTAGTTTACCAGCTTCCATGGGTGGTGTGGGAGTTCCCTCATTATCGGGGACTCTGTGACCAAGGGACCCTGCATCCCTTCATCCTTGGCTGCAATCCTGTCCTTTCTCCCATAATCCCGATGTCACAAACACCATCCCATCTGATGGTTCTGGGCCTCTGGTGGCAGATCATACAACTTATATTTTAGCTTGTGATATACTTAAAAATATTAGCACCTGTCATAACATAATAACATAACAAAATAACTAATTCCAATATTTGTTCTCCTAATCATACGAGGAGCCTGTATTAGCAATGGATGTACAAATTGCATGATTTGATTGATACAGACATCCAACTCTATTTCATAAGTATTCAATATTACATCAAAAAGTATTTTTACTATAGATAACAGGATATGATTTCCAACATAAACTTAAACATCACTTTTCTGATAGCTAGGTTGAAAGAATGGGAAGGAGACATGACACATATTCAATATTGACCATTGCCAAGTCAGCAGCAAAAACATCATCTCTGCTCGAGGCAATTATGGATTGCTGATCAAAAATAGGTTAAAGTGTGGCACAGCTGGAAATGTTATTATCATTGATCATGACTGTTTCTACATAATGGTACTCTTATAGCAATTTTGTAACAAAATCGGAGCTTCCAACAATTCAAGTACCTGGGTTTTAAAATGGAGGGTTTTGTTTTGCACAGCACATCATGTTGCAAAGACATTTCACCTGCCTGAAACACAAAAGATTGCTATCCATGAATGAGATGACAAAGATTTCACTTTGATAGCAGGTCTGTATATTAAAAACATTAATAGTGCAACAGTTGTCAGGCAAAAATGTAATTTCTAGCTGTGGTCATGTGTGAAAATAGCTGAATTGAAAGTACAACAAGGAAGTAAAATTGTTGCCAACCATTAAACTATTATCTGCCTAGGTAAAAAGATTGTTAGTACTTTGGCTGCCTGACTGCTTCAAAGAAATAACTGGAGATCACAGTAAAAGCATTCATGTAACCAAAAAGCCTTCTGGTGTTCTGCAAACTAATTATTCATCCTGGTTATTACATATACACAGATTGTATTGTGTCTGTACTCATTGCAAAATCGATGTAGTGTCATGACTTAACTGGGAAGAGTGCCCCAATAATCATGCCCCATTGTTCCACAAGCTCATCACATAATGTATAAATGTATAAAATCCCAATGAGACGACTAAAATGACCAAATTATCTATCTAACTGCTAATCAGAGCGAAAAGCAATTCACTCCAGGTTTCCTCAGTAATGGTTCAAAAATCACCTTTTTACTTTTTCACACTTAATTTTGACAACTGGAATGGAATGAAAGGATTTTGGATTTATGCAACCTAAACTATAACCTTACACAATTCAAGATACACACTTATTTGATGATGATTAAAACTGACAAATGGTTTAAACAGATGAAAAATGAATATAGACTGAGTCAATAAAATTCTGGAGATTAAAAGTCCAGACCACCAGGTGGAAAGTTATGTTTCTCACAGTCCTTTTCAGTTTCGCAATTATGACACACTGTAAACGGTGGAGTGACTGTCATTCTTAAATTCAATGGTTTATCACATGTACTTAGATCTTTTCTTTCTTGTGAGCTTTATTGTTTTTTCTGTATCTTCCCCGCATGGAGAGAGAAAGGGAGAGATGGATATTTCTGTCTGCAGGCTTTGGATGATTTCTTCACTCTGCTTCTCTTGGCACTTACACTTTTTAAACACTCTGCAGGTCAACCAATCAGGGGGCTGTTGTGAGGCAAAATTTCCTTAACTTAAAAGTTTGAAAGTAGGCAATACTTAATTTTCAAGTTGCAAAAATCATCCTGGTATTCTGGCCTCTTATTCTTCCGCCCTTAAAAAAATAAACTTCTGTTTTTAAATGCATTACATTACCAGGAAAACATTACACATATACAATATAACATGAAAACAAATCACTTGCATTCTCACACATTCATTCCTTAAAAAGATTTCAACATTTTCTTGCTATTTATTTCTCAAATTCTTAAACAATTTCCGTACAATCATACCCTAGATAATGCATCCACTTTTACATTAGTTTTTCCATCAATATGAACATTCTTTACATTGAATGATTGAATCAATAAGCTCCATTGAAACAATCTTGTATTTTGACTCTAAAATTTCTCTATAAAGCTGGCAGGTTATGGTGAGCATGTTAGTGTTTCAATACAACCAAGACAAACAGACGTCAAAATGTTGAAGAGCCAATGAAATTTGAAAGTCTCATTTTCCAATGCAGAGTTTTTCTTCTGATACTGGTTGAATTTCTAAGAAAAATAGCCCACTGGATTCTCTATTCCCAATTCAGCATCTTGCAATAAGTCTGCACTTCCCGCCAAATCATTAGCATCAAATGACATCTTAAAAGGTTTTATAAAGTCAGGAGTGGCCAACACTGGTTTATTAGGATTACTTTCAACATCCTAAAGGCTGCTTGGCACTCTGCTGACCACACAATCTTTGACTGCTTCAATAACAAATCTATAAAAGGTATAGCTATTGTGCTGACGTTAACCACTAATTTCCAAAAAAAATCCACACATTCCTAGAAATTGTATGATTTCCTATTAAGGCTTAGAAACAGGGAATTCTCTAAGAAACTTCACTTTCAATGTTCTTAGCAACACTTGCCCTATGATATGTCCCAGATTTTTGTAAATTCATTTGGCAAAATATATTACCAAGCCAACTAACTGCAGTTGCTTAAACAAATCTTGTAGTTACTTTACATGTTTTTTGCAGACATAACTTGATAATACATCATTTAAATAAAGTACACAGTTTGGCAGTTTGGCTGCAACTTGATTTTTAAGTCTTTGGAATGCAGCTGGGGCATTTTTCAATCCAAATAGCCATCACTCAGAGTCATAGAGTAATACAGCATGGAAACAGGCCATTCAGCCCAAACTGGTCCATGCTGACCATGGTGCCCATTTAGCTACTTCCAATTGCCTACATTTGGTCCATATCCCTCTCAACACTTCTCATCCATGTACCGACCCAAATGTTTTTTTTAAATGTTGCTATTGTAACAGCCTCAACCACTTTCTCTGGCAGCCCATTCCATTGATATTAATATAATCCATTTAGTTGAACACAGGTTGATAACTCCTTAGCTTTTGATGTTAATGGTTCTTGACAGTATCCCTTTGGTGGATCAACCTTGGAAAGAAATGAAGCAATGCCAACCCTATCAACACAATCTTCTAACTAAGGAGATAACAAGGTGTAGAGCTGGATGAACACAGCAGGCTGAGCAGCATCAGAGCAGGAAGGCTGATGTTTCGGGCCTAGACCCTTCTTCAGAAAACCTTCTCACTAAGGAATTGGGTATGAATCTGTTTTCATTACTGCATTTAATCTGTAATCTAGGCACAATATAGTTGACACATCCAGTTCGAGAATTAACACCACCTGTAAACTCCAACTCCTTTGACTAGATTCAATCAAGTGAGTTTGTAGCGTGTATGGCATCTCCATTAGCACCTAAGCTTGTTTTTTTCATGCTTAACTGATAAGGATATTATTTCATCGGCACTGCTTCCCCAAAATCCACAACATGTCTGCCTATCATAGTAGTTCTAAGCTTTTGCCACAAATTTTCTTGAATTTCTGAAGTAACTTTATCTCTCTAATATGGAATTCACCATCTACTGTCCCAGTGTTCAGTTTTGGTGAGTTATATGGTGGGATGTTATCTTTGCGAGCTGTATATTTTTCCTTCTACTTCATTCTTACAGTACCTGTCATCCTTCATTACTTTCACCACCTAACATACTTGCTCGGTCTTATCTTGCTCCCTACAATGACATGGAATTAACACCATTCATGTGACATAGCTGATTCTCTTCCCTGTGATCAGGAGTATCTATAAAATAAAGTAAAATTGCCATTGTCCTAAAGTACCATAGGGCTGCTCTCTCATTACAGGCAGACAACTGGTGGTGGTTTAACCTGATGGTCACCACACCTCAGGTGAAGGCAGAGTTTGAGAAGATTAGTAATCTCAGCCAGTGCAGGAATTGAACCCATGCTGTCAGCGTCACTCAGTGTCAAACCAGTTGTCCAGCCTCCTGAGTTAACTGACCCCCTACCTATGAGATATGTCACTTTACCAACTCTCTTCAACTATTTTGTATGGACTACTGAATATCACTTTCAGAGATTCATCTTGTAAAGGCAAGAACACGGCTTCAAACAGAAAAGAGTCTCATTGTATATGCGTATTCTTTCTTCTTTGCCTGTGAAGCTTTTAAATGCTCCTTGGCCACTTTGCACGCTCCCGTGAGTCTGTCTGGAAACATGGTCATTGAGGATTCATCTTTTTGCCATAAAAGCTTTTCCTTCCTCAATTTTGATGAACCTTTTAATCTCATGACCATAGATCAATTTTAATAGAATAATTAGAGTCATCTGGGTAAATCTGGTAACAAAGAGTATGAAATCTATTCTTTGTCCCAATCTTGTGGACATTTGAATAATGGGCCTTAATCATTGTTTTGAGAATCTGATGGTAACTCTCAAAAACTCCTGATGTTTGAAGATTATAGGCAGTAGACTACCACTATGTTATACCCAAATTGCTAATTTATGTCTTGAAAAAGAAATTGAACATAAAGTTAGAACTTTGATCAGATTGTATTACAATTTGTAGCCCATACTGTGTAAACAACTGAGTTAATTTTCCCACCACACCTTAGCTGTAAAATTGGGCTGTCATGTCCATTACGATATATTTTTGGCCTGCTTCATTTTCTCCACAATCTACTAACACTTAGCTGTATTGTATGTCAAAAACTGTTATGGATATTAAAGGTGTAAGTTTGACTACATATTGATGTTTTCCAACTACATGATTATATGGCATGTTTTACAGAACTATGTCATGTCCTTATTAAGTCTTGGCCAAGCAGCATGTCTTCTTATTGATGTTTGAATTTTCCAAATTCCTACATATCCTGCCAAAAGAATTTTCTGCACTACTCCCAATATCTCTTGACAATATGTAGGGAGTACTACTATCTGTTGAACAAAGGTATATCCCTCATCTGCAGATCTCCCAGGATGTCTTCATTATTAGACTTTGTATTTAACAATCCAGAACTCCATCAGCCTCAACCTCAGTTTGAGCTGCTGTGTTAACTTACTTAACTCTGGAAATGTTTTCCTAGCCTCAATTAACAAGGACATGTTAAATCATTCTCTGTAATCATCTCCATCTTTAAATAAAATTTTGGTTAGTGCAACCTCTGCTTATGGTATTACTTTAAATGAGTTGTGCTGAACATTAGCCTTTTGATTTGCCTTAGACCAACATGCATTCTGACAAAAACAATGTGAATTTTTAAAGAATCTTTAACATAATAAAATATCTAAATGCACTTGATAGGAGTACACTGCCACCGAGTCATTTATTAGGATAAAGAACCAAAATCTTGGTGCAAGAGTTAGGTTTTAAAGAGTGTCTTAAAGAAGGAAAGAAAGTTAGAGGTATGGAAAGATATAGTGAGGGAATTCCAGAACTTAGGACTTCGACAGATGGAGACATGACCACCAATGATGGAGCAATTAACACTGGTAATTAATTGGAGGAACTTAGAGAAGGATTGTAAGGCAAAAGGTGATGACAAAGATAACGAGAACAAAGGAAGGATTGAAAACCAAGATGATTTTTTAAAGTGAGACATTACCAGATCAGGAGCTAACATAGGTCAGTGAGCGGCCAGAGTGAGACTCTTGGCCTGGCAGTAAAGCCAGGGACTCCTGATTGTGGTATGCCCAAAGTAGGAACCCCAGGTATCAGCAAGGTGGTGACTTCAACGGAACTAAGGACTCCTATTTGTGGTAGGCCCAGAGTGGGGATTCCAGGCATCATTAAGGTGGCAAGGACTCCTGGTCGAGGTAGTCCCAGAGCGGGGGCTCCTGGTTGTTGGAATAGTGGTGATAGCAGCTTCTGGCTGTGCTAGGCCTGGAACCACGCCTCCTGGTTATCAGCAAGGCAGTGGCAGCAGCGGTGCCAGGGACTCCTGGTTGCAGGGTGAGTGTAGGTCCTGCATCAGTGGTCAGTTGCCAATATGGGCCCAGCAAAAAAGAGATGGTGTTTGAAGAGTAGCGACTCCAATGTTGGAGGGTCCGGCACAGGCAGCAGAGAGGTGGTGGCACGGGTGTCTTTGGTCATCTGGCTCGGACTCAGGACTCATGGTAGAGATGGCGGAACGAAGGTGGACCCTCTTTCAGCTTTATCTTTTTATTCTTAAAATATTCAAAATGGCACCGGATTGTGGCAACAGTTGAAGCTTTTCACTGTATTTTACTCTGTTGTTAATATGTAGTGTACAAGTGACAATATATCGTTCTTCATTCATTCATCGTCATTCATTCAACAGCCTGCAACAGACTCCTCTTATTTCCAATGGGAAGGCCCACTATATGCCCCCAGGGCGCTTTAGTGGCCACTGGTGGGCCATCCCAGGTTCAAGAACCCTAGAGACGAATATCTCACTGACCAGAAGATGTCATTGTGGGTGGGATTTTGTAGAATGTGGTGGTTGTAGCAGAGGAGGGTTTCCAGCAAGGACATGAGGTGGTACTCACTGAGCTCTCCATTCCTGGTACCGGGTTACTCAACCAGGCACTGAGCATCTTTGAATGAGGAGACCCCCAATCCCAGGGAAACCATAAGTAAATTTCTGTGAACTGCTTGTCATACACACTGCATGACAACAAGTCCATCTGCAACTGAGTTGATACCACCGGTGGCAGGATGAGGACCTTAAATGGCGATCAAATGGCCACTCAACAGCCTCAAATTTGCAGCTAGTTGAGATGTCTAGCCACAGGTCTTCCCACCCCAGACCTAATTTTGATAAGGAAGACATCCTCAGAAGGTGTGGGTACTCACACACCATATTAAGTGTCCTCCCTGCCTCCAAACACGCCACAAGAGAAGGATTAAAATTCCACCCATCTTGTTTGCTGCTCACATAGATCTGTCAATATGTGATTCAAGCTGCACTAGAATATGGAATGCTGAGAATTCACCACAAATAGTTTGTATGTTAGAATGATAGTGCTAAATAGAATCATAGAAATTAATGGCACAGAAAAACTATTTGAGAAGTTTAATCCTACTTTCCATTTCATGTCCTGTAGCCATGTAGGTTAAGGCACTTCAAGTGAACATCTAAATACTTCTTCAGGTTTCTATCTCTACCATCCTTTCACGTAATGCATTCTCTTGGTGAAACAAAATTCACTAAATAGAAAACATAGGAACATAGATGATAGCAGCAGGAGTAAGCCATTTGGCCTCTCAAGCATGCTGTGCTATACAATATGATCATGGCTGACCATCAAGCTCAATACCCTGATGTTGCCTTCCCCCTCCGCTGAGGAGCTGAATAACGGGCACCACCCATTATGCGTCTGTTGGCACTATTATGTTTGATTTGTTCCTGGAATGATGAAAGTGGTGGCACAACTATTACTGTTGGTGCAAATGTGGAGGTTTCTAACTGCTGAAGCAAGTGAGTACACAATACAGAACGTCTGCAGGGTTAGTGGTGTTGCAGTTGAAGGTGGATCAGGGTGAGTGGAGAAGGTGTTGCATACATTAGCTTGGTAGGGGGGTGGGAACCAATGCAAAGGCAAATGGACTGAAAGGGAACTAGAGAATAGGGCCAGTAAGACTCAGAGGAAGAGCAGGCAGGGTATGGTTGCTGATCAAAGCAGATCTGGTGGACTGAAGTGCATCTGTTTCAATGCAAGAAGTGTAACCGGTAAGGCAGATGAACTTAGAGCTTGGATTAGTGCTTGGAACTATGATGTTGTTCCAATTACAGAGACTTGGTTAAGAGAGGGACAGGATTGGCAGCTTAACGTTCCAGGATACAGATGTCTCAGGTGGGATAGAGGGGGATATAAAAGGCGTGGGGGAGTTGCACTACTTGTTAAGGAGAATATCACAGCTGTACTGCGGGAGGACACCTCGGATGGCTTATACACTGTGGCAATATGGGTAGAGCTCAGGAGCAGGAAGGGTGCAATCACAATGTTTGGGGTTTACTATAGGCCTCCCAACAGCCAGCGGAAGATAGAAGAACAGATATGTAAGCAGATTTTGGCAAGATGTAAAAGTAACAGGGTTGTTGTCGTGGGTGATTTTAATTTCCCATGTATTGACTGGGACTCACTCAGTGCTTGGGGCTCGGATGGGGTAAGGTTTGTAAGGAGCATCCAGGAGGGTTTCTTGAAATATTATGTAGATAGTCCAACGAGGAAAGGGGCTGTACTGGACCTAGTATTGGGGAATGAGCCTGGCCAGGTGGTCGACATCTCAGTAGGGGAGCAGCTCAGGAACAGGGATCACAATTCAGTAAACTTTAAGGTACTGATGGATAAAGATAGGTGTAGTTGTCAGGTGAAGGTGCTAAATTGGGGGAAGGCTAATTACAACAATATTAGGCAGGAAGTGAAGAATGTAGATTGGAGGCAGATGTTTGAGGGCAAATCAACATATGGTATGTGGGAGTCTTTCAATTGTAAGTTGCTCAGAATTTAGGACTGGCACGTTCCTTTAAAGATGAAGGATAAGTATGGCAAGTTTAGGGAACCTTGGATAATGAGAGACATTGTGAGCCTAATCAAAAAGAAAAAGGAAGCATTTATCAAGGCTAGGAGGCTGGGAACACACGAAGCAAGGAAAGTCAAAAGAAACTTAAGCAAGCAGTCAGGAAGGCTAAAAGGAGTCATAAAAAGTCATTGGCCAACAGGATTAAGGAAAGTCCCAAAGCTTTTTATACATATATAAAGAATAAGAGGGTAGCCAGCCAGAGGATTGGCCCATTCAAGGACAGGGAAGGGAATTTATGTGCGGAGCCAGAGAAAATGGGCAAGGTATTAAATGAGTACTTTGCGTCAGTATTCACCATAGAGAAGGACTTGGTGGATGATGAGTCTGGGGAAGGGTGTGTCGATAGTTTGGGTCATGTGGAGATCAAAGGGGAGGAGGTATGGGGGTCTTGAAAAACATGAAGATATACAAGTCCCCAGGGCCTGATGGGATATACCCTAGAATACTGAGAGAGGCAAGGGAGGAAATTGCTGGGACCTTGAGGGAAATCTTTGTATCCTCACTGGCTACAGGGTAGGTCCCAGAGGATTGGAGAATAGCCAAAGTTGTTCCTTTGTTTAAGAAAGGTGGCAAGGATAATCCAGCTAATTACAGGCCGGTGAGCCTTACGTCATCAGGGAAATTATTGGAGAGGATTCTTCGAAACAGGATTTACTCCCACCTGGAAATCAATGGGCACATTAGCGAGAGGCAACATAATTTTGTGAAGAGGAGGTTGTGTCTCACTGACTTGGTTGAGGTTTTGAGGAAGTGACGATGAGGGTAGGGCAGTGGATGTTGTCTAGAGTAAGGCCTTTGACAAGGTCCCTCATGGCAGGCTGATACAGATGATAAAGTCGCACGGGGTCAGAGGTACGCTTACAAGATGGAAAAAAAGCTGGCTCGGTCATAGAAGACAGAGGGTAGCAGTGGAAGGGTGCATTTCTGAATAGAGGGCTGTGACTAGTGGCATTCCTCAGGGATCAGTGTTGGGACCTTTGCTGTTTGTAATATATATAAATGATTTGAAGGAGAATGTAACTGGTCTGATCAGTAAGTTTGCCGATGACACAAAGGTTGGTGGAATTCCGGATAGCAATGAGGACTGTCAAAGGTTACAGCAGGATATAGATCGGTTGGTGACTTGGGCAGAGAGATGGCAGATGGAGTTTAATCTGGAAAAATGCATTTTGAAAGGTCTAATCTAGATGGAAAATATGCAGTAAATGGCAGAACCCTTAAACGTACTGATAAGCAGAGGGATCTGGGTGTACAGGTACACAGGTCACTGAAAGTGGCAACGCAGGTAGAAAAGGTAGTCAACAAGGCATCTGGCATGCTTGCCTTCATCGGCTGGGGCATTGAGTTTAAAAATTGGCAGGTAATGTTGCAGCTTTATAGAACCTTAGTTAGGCCACATTTGGAATATTGTGTTCAATTCTGGTCACCACACTACCAGAAGGATGTGGGGCTTTGGAGAGAGTACAGAAAAGATTTACGAGGATGTTGCCTGGTATGGTGGGCATTAGCTTTGAGGAGAGGTTGGAGAAACTTGAGTTGTTTTCACTGGAACAATGGAGGTTGAGGGGGGACCTGATAGAGGTCTACAAGATTATGAAGGGCATGGACAGATTGGACAGTCAGAAGCTTTTTCCCAGGGTGGAAGAGTCAGTTACCAGGGGCCATGGGTTTAAGGTGCGAGGGGTAAGGTTTGAAGGGTAATGTACGAGGCATGTTTTTTACGTAGAGGGTGGTGTGTGCCTGGAACTCGCTGCCCGGGGAGGTAGTGGAAGCAGATACTATAGTGACTTTTAGAGGGCGTCTTGACAAATATATGAATAGGATGGGAACAGAGGGATACGGTCCCCAGAAGGGTAGGAGTTTTTTGTTTTAGGGCAGCATGTCGGTGCAGGCTTGGCGGGCCAAAGGGCCTGTTTGTGTACTGTAATTTTCTTTGTTCTTTGTACATTAGTGAGGGCAGTAGAGCCTGAGTCTTGGTGGGAAGTGGATACAATAACAGAGCAAGCATGAACATGAGTTATTGGAGAGAAATGTTGGCATTTATGCTAGCAGAGTAGAGAAGGTCATTGACCTGCTTCCTACTTTGCAGTGCATTCTTCAAGGCAGACAAGAGTGTTTTAACTCAGTCAGCAACTGTAGATCAGATTTGCCTGGTCTGGTGTTGTGACTTTACTGCTGGTCATATGGGAAGAGGAAGTCCCACCTGTATACCATTTGGCTAGCAGAAGCTCCAAGTCCTTGCTTGAAAAGCATGTTGCCAATTTCTCTGTGTCTGTCATGTCCAGGCAAATGTTTGGAATTATGCAGAGCACTTTCAGGCTGACAGTGCTTATCTGATGCACAATAGCCTTTTAAAAATGTGCTGGCACCAGGAATGCTGGCCAATTCCAGGATCTCTGGTGTGTGGCGAGTTGCTCTGGGAATGGCACATGGTAAGATGGGGTGGATTTCAGGTATGGTACTCACCATGTTGCTGAAACACCAAATAATGCAGCAAGTTTGAAAAAGTACGGCGAGAAAACTTATTCAACCTCGTGGCGAGAATCACTCCACCAAACCAAGTCAAAGCCAAAATAGTCTCAGAATCAGCATAGAGTCCTTAAATTTGGGGGAAAGGAAAGGGGTCATGTGAACTGTTCTTAAGTCTGCCTGACAGAACGCTGCATAGTTTGATTGTTAGAGATCAAAGGGAGGCTTGGGGGATTGTTTCACTGGGAAGAACATGGAAGGTTTTTATGCTTGGAAACATGGCTTCAACATGTGCATTAACAGAGTAGAATGTGAGTCTCCAAAGTCCCCGAACTGTTCAGAATGTCAGGTTGTAAACATTTGTGCTTTGAACTTCCCTTTATTTATACAACTAAAGTGAGAAACATAGTTAAATAGCATGTCTACTTGAATACAAGTACATGTGATCCACATTGTTTTGGGGAAGGATATAGAGGAAGCCATTGTAAAAACAAAAGCAGGTTATAGGTTTTCCTAGTCAATGTTTGAAGCTCACAGACAGTGTTCTCAGTCTGCCTGGATTTGGGAGAAGGGGTGCAGCTAGAAAAGGAAATGTTTGTTACTCAGGAATGGAACGGTAGCTTGTGCTCAGGAATAAAACAATAAAGTCATGCAGTGTTAAAGTGAGATTGGAAGTCATCTAGCTTGGACTAGGAGGAGGATCTCCAGAGAAAAGCAGTTCTATGATTGGGAGTTGCCATGCTCAGCGAAAAAGTCACTTTGAATTGATTTGGGAAAACTGAATGCCAATATAAAGGATAGCATAAATTATGCCTGTGAAATGTGTTTTGTCAATTAGACAAATAAGAAATGAGGTATTCTGTTCTGTCATTTAAAGTATAAATAACCTACTAAGAGAATGTTTGCAGTGACAAATGACAAAATACACTTTGAACTAAACATCTTAAAACGTGAAATCTTGACATATTCTCTCAGCTATTAACTCTAAAAATTATCAGTCTCTGTAGAGACACTAATACCATAGACAATATGCAAGCTAAACTTGATCTACCCAATTGATTCCAGACATACACGACCCCACAGCTTACTACAGCCTGTTTTCCATTTGTGGGTTAATGAATCTCACCCTTAATTCCAAATAGATTTTCCTGTAACTCTCATTACTGTTAGGAACTAGTTTTTTGCAATTGAAGCCTCACGTTTGTCATTATATTACTATATTTGTATTTGTTACAAACTGAAATTCAGCATGGTCTTTGTTCCATGTAAACCTCCTTGATTTCTCATCTAATGTTTGACTGAAAATAATACACGGAGCACATTTCCATCTGGACGATGCATTCTTAGATATCACCTAATTTGATTCTTTAGGAGTCCTACGGGACAAAATATCCACTGGTAACACAATCTGTGACCACTTTGCACCTAACCAATGTTCAAACAGTTGTAAGCTACAGGTTCTTTGTGGCAATGTTATACGGTGAAAAAAAATCTTTTCCTGAGTGCCTGGTATTTTAAAAAAAACCATCACAATACTTCAAGTCATTAATTTATTATGGTACAGAAGGAGGATATTCAGCTGATTGAGTCAGTGCCAGTCACCTTGATACAAAAATCTAATCAGTTCCATTTCCCAGCTGCATTCCCACAACCCTGCAAATTTGTGTCGCTCAAGAACCTGTCCAATTTCTTTTTGAAATTATTGATCATCTCTGTTTCCACCACACTTGCAGGCAGTGAGTTCTAGATCATTGCCACTTACGACTTCAGAACTTTTATCAAAACATTCCCTACTTACCACTTGACAATTCCTTAAAAATATGTCCCCTGGACTTCGCACCTGCATCCAATAGGAATAATTTTATTTCATCCACCTTATAAAAAATTGTCTTAATCTTGTACACCTCTATTTGATCTCCTCTCAACATCTTTTGCTCCAGGATAACCGTCCAAACCTCATGTATTTTTTAGCACTTAAGTGAAAATTAATATACGATGACTATCCCTTCAAAGAAGATGCATTCATTTACTGGCTATTTTTTAAACCTGTTCAACTGTCTGCCCTCAGGCAAAACTTTTATACCTACTTAAAATTGATCTGTAGCTTTAAATGAATTGCACTTTTGATTATAGTGTTTAACTTTAAATAATTTTTAGTTGTGGGCTCAGGACATTTCTTTATCAAGGAATATACAATCAAAGACTACTTGTCATTGTCTTGGAAATATGAACAGTTTCTGAAATTTGTTCTCAGATTATTCCTTTCAGAATATTCTTAAATCATATGCACTTTGAGCTAATAATTGTTTCTGGACAAGGTACTATTTTAAAGGAAATTCCATAAGTGGTTGAAATTTAAAATTTCAAAAGGAAGTTTGAACACATTGGATTTGAGATGTTAGAAAAATCATGTATGTCCCAGGCCAGCACATTTTCATAACTGAGATGATTATCCACAAGGTCAATTTGATACCAAGGCATATGTAGATTTTTGACATTACCATAGCAACATGTGTTTATTTGCGCATGTGTCGCTGATGCCACCAAACAGGCTGTGGATACTGGGGAGGCTGGTGGTGAGGTGGGAGGTCAGAGATGAATGGTGGGCTTGACAAAAGTGAAGCTTCCACTCCCCAGTTGTCTATACAGTAGGGCTCCTCGATACATCGTTCCTTCATCTTGCCACTTAGCTCTCTCCAGCTTGCCATACTGGGCCTTTCTGAAGTTGGGAGGCATTGCCCTGGGTCTGTGACTGATACTGGGCCTGCTCCCTGACCCTTCTCCATGTGCTGCTCCCCCTCACCACTGCTATTGAAGGAGGAGTGATCCACCTTCTCATCCAAACACTAAAATGGCTTCTAGTGCATGTGCAGACAGGGCTGTCATAACAGCTAGCTGAGATATTGTTTTCCTGTGCATACATAATCACAATAAACACAACTTTCTCATCAAGAGAAACTTTTCTGCAATGACTACCTTCAGAACTACTTCAGAAATCTATTATATACAGCCAGGTTTAAACCAGCTTGGATGAATATATTTTGAGGCTCACTGAAGGTAGATCTTTCCAGAAAATAAATGGCTGACTTTTATGCTAATTATTCAACAGAAATAAAGCAATACGGTAAAAAAAAGCCAATGCACCACATCTTGCCCTGTTTCCCATGCTCATGCACCCAGGCAAATGTCTCATATTGGAAATCGATCTTATGAAGCAATTTTCAGGTACCAAGTGGTATGTTCAGTGCATTTTATTTATTGCAGTTCTTGGTGTACAGTGATCCAAAAATGCAAAAGGTAAAACCCATGGGTGCAATTTACTGTAGGGCCAACACAGCAAAAATCCTTCATGTAAATAAGGCCAACCAGAAAACTGATTTTACACCCCATCCCATGACAATTCCTTCTGGTAGATGCAACATTCAGCTTGCCAACAAAGATTGAAAATACTAGCACTGTTTACCATACCCCCACCCCGCCCCATAACTGTGATAATATTTGCTCAATTGCTGTCTCAATGAGTTCTTATTTCTTTGTTAAAACATTTGCCACCAAAACTACATCTGTGCAAGTCTTTTTTCTTGACTTTTTATGCAAACTTATTTGCATTTCATCATATTATTATTTTCCTTTCTTACTCTGACTCCACTCTTTGAGATACCACATCTTTCCATATCCTAGTTATGCAATTTGCAAGAACACTGACGCTAGCACTATTCAGGAATAGACCATCCCAATGGTACAGCTGCTGTAAAAGCTCAGCAGGTCTGGCAGCATCTGTGAAGAAAAAAATCAGAGTTAATGTTTCAGGTCCAGTGACCCTTCCACAGTTCTGATGAAGGGTCACCAAACCCGAAACGTTAACTCTGATTTCTTTTTCTTCACAGATGCTGCCAGACCTGCTGAGCTTTTCTAGCAACTTTGCTTTTGTTCCTGATTTACAGTATCCGCAGTTCTTTTGATTCTTCCCAATGGTACAGCCCCCACTTTCCCCAATATTAGTGCTAACAGCCCACTAACTTGAGCTCAGCTTTTCTATCCCAGAGTTTGAATCAAGTAGTCATCTCTCCAATTTTAAGTACCTTATCTCAATTTGCACGTCTCTCAGGGAAAAGTTCAAAGATTATAACGTTTGAGATTCTGTCTTTTAATTTAGTGCCTAGCTCTTCTCTTTGCAGAAATATTTTCCTAGTTCTATCAATGTCGTTGGTGCCTATGTGGACTATGACAATTGGATCCTCCCCCTCCAATGGCAACATTTTTTTCCCAACGTGGCGCAGAAGTCCCAAAGACTGACACTGGGCCGGCGACACAGCTGTCTGGACTCTTGCTGTTTGCTGCCTCTCTCTGTACTGTCCTCTGCTAATAACACATCCCTTATTGCTCCCTCCACTTGAATGGGTTCTTGAACCATGGTGCCATAGACAGTTTGCTCAACCACTTTGCAGCTCCTATTCTCATCCTACAGGCTGAAAGAATCTCAGACAGATTGACAATATAGAAGCTGACATTCCTACTCTCTGGATTCCTTTACCTGCCTCACTCACGGTTATACATTCCTGTCCTTCACCACTGGCAAAATCAGAAGACCCTATCCTAAGTGGTGTGACTGCCTCCTGGTACAAAGAATACAGGTAACCCTCCCCCTCCCATGTGACAAAGTGTCTGTAGTTAAGCACTTGGGATATAAACTTTGAAACATAGCTACACATATTTCAATCTTTAATTGTGGTGTCCAACAGCCTCCACATGTTGCAGCCATGAATGATCACGTGACTTGTTATCATTAATTTTTTAAAATCCACTTAATTATGTTGATTTTTATATGTTTTGTTAACTTGAAAATACCTTAACTACTTAACAGAGATCCTCCAAACAGCTAACTCCCTTCCCTTGAGTACAGGAAGAACTAATTCCAATCAGTTCCAAAAAACCTAAATGTTTTTGACACTGATTCAGGGTCCTCACCTCATCTGCTCTCTTAGGTAAATGCTGATTGCTTGTGGCAAAGTCCTTACATCATCTGCTTCTCTTGGTGATGCGGACTGCATGTCTTAGGCATCTCACCATGTCCACTCCTTGAGGTAATGCTGATTGTCTGTCTTGGGGTCTTCAACTCGCCCAATCCTCTAGTGATGCTGATTACCTGCCACAGGTTCATCTCACCTGTTCCTCTAATTGGAGCTGACTACAGGGTCATCACCTTACCACTCCACATCACTGTCAATCCACCTAATTATAATGTACTAAAATGATATTTAAAAATATACAGAACCATTAGCTAGCTATTTTGGAGTGCAGCAGGTAATCTATTAGTTGACAAAATTGAGAAGCTTTGAAAACATCTTCAGTAGCATCCTTGCACCCAAAAAAACATTATTTAAACCTTCTTCTGAGTGCAACAGGTGGAACGAGTAATAATAGTTCACGCCAGGAACTTGGACAGTTTGGTGAGTGAAGCTTCAAACATGGAAATTCTATCCTGCAATGATGACTAATTAGATTTTAGGCTAACTTACTTTTGCTTGTACAACAAAAATCTGTTTTGGAGAAGGCCTAGTGTCGGTTAGTCTTTAAGGTGCTGATGGCAGACCTACCTTGGGATAAAAGATCCTAATATTGGAAGTTCTTCCCCCTCAAAAGCATTAACTGCCCCACTTAAGGACCTTAATTGGCGGTGAGGTGGGAAACTCACCACAGGCTTACTTTAGACATCAGCAGAAAGGCAACGGGGTCTTGAACTATCAGTCTCCAGCCTGATTAATTACTCCTGCACCTCCAAACCTGACTTGGGGGTGGAAATTATATTCCACCCATGATTTTAGAGAATTAAATAACTAATGTAAGAAGGAGGCCTTATTAACATCCACATCCTTAACGGCTTGACTGCAAATGACAAGGCTGAAGACTGCAACCATCTTTAGTCAGAAGTGCCAGGTGGATGATCCATCTCAATGTCCTATTGAAGTCCTCATTACCCCAGATTCAATTGAATTCACTCCACCTGTCATCAAGAAATGAATGAGTGCACTCAATAGAGCAAAATCTGTGGTCTCTGATAATCGTTTAGCGCAGTACTGAAGGCTTTGCTCCAGAATTTGCTATGCCCCTAGTCAAGCATACAACATAGACATCAACAGACAATGTAAAATATTGCCTAGGTCTTGTTATAGACTTGTTCAAAACAAGGACAAAACAGCTGAATTCCAGAGGTGGGTGCAAGTCACTGCCCTTGACATCAAAGCAACATTTGATTGAATGTAACTACAAAGAATCCTAGCAAAATTGAAGTCAATATAATCATACTGGAATCATACGTGAAACAAAGGATGAAGGTTGTGTTTGTTGGAGGTCATTCATTTCAGCTCCAGGATATTGCTGCAAAAGTTCCTCAGCCTTGCCCATTTTCAGCTGGTTCATCTGTGATTTATCCTCCACCAAATGGTGAGAACTGGGGTGTTTGCTGACATTTCCACAGTGCTTAGTACTAATCCTCAGATGCCAAAGCACTTCATGTTTTCATGCCTGACACAGACAACTTTCTGGCTTGAGTTGATAAGTGGCAAGTAACATTTACACCACACAAATGTTAGATAATGACCATCTCCAACAAGAAAGCATGTAACCATCTCCCCATTACCATTCAATGGTATTACCATCGCTTAATCTCCCACCATCAACTTCCTAAACAGAGGAGTCACCATTGAGCTGAAACTTAATTGCACATAAACATCATGGCTACAAGAACAGATCAGATTATTCTGTTGTACATGAGATAATCCATGGTAAGTAACACATCCCTAATCTCCTCAAAGCCTTTTCATCATCTACAAGGTGCAAGTTAAGGGCAAGATTAAATATTTGTGCAGATGATTGTAGATCCATAACACTCAAAAAAGATTGACACTATTCAGGACAATGCAGCCCATTTGATTAGCATCCCAATCATGCCTTTAAACTCTACACCACAAGTGCATTGTGGCTGCAGTGTATGCTATTTTCACAGTGAGTCAACATGCTTCTACAAGGCCACCTTTCAAATCCATAACACCTTATATCCTTGATGAACAAAAGCAGAAGGGTGTGATGCAATTCCCTCTGTAAAACACACCAGCCCCACTTGAAAACATATCACAATTCTTTCTGAGTCAAAGCACGGACTACAGTGTTTCAAAAAGGCAATTCACCATCTTTTCAAGGGCAACTGTGAATGGGAAATAATTTTGGTCTTGCCAGTAATGTACAAATTCCATGAAGGAACACAAAAAGAAATAATCAGTCAGAGGCATCTTCAATAAAAATGATGATGATGGGTTATAATACTGGTAGTAGGATTATGGGGGGATATAAAATTAGCGAAAAGGATCCTCCATGCTGTATGGCTTTATGGCTCTATTACTCAAATTTTTTTTTGTCTTTCGCATGTTTCTGGCTGCGGTTTTGTCTAGACATACTCAGAAACAGCATTGGACAGGAATGATTTTTCTTAATTATCACTGCCATCAAGTTCATGTTGCAAAAACAGTGTCAGTTGTGTGATGAAAATAGACCTAACATTTCTAGACAAAATCTTGCTGTGGCCTTCTAAATATTTAATGTAACTATTATTCAACTTGCCCTTGGTTTAAAAATGAATACATAAACATTTCTTTAAAACGCAGCTCCCAAATAAGCAATGATATTGCATCAGTCAATGCACAGCTAAAGCGTTCTGCTGGATATTCTTTAATGAGAATTTAAATTACTGTATTCCTGTTAGTAACAGCCACATTCTTCTTACAACCTTTGCAAATTAAAAAAGAGATACACTAACTTTAATTGCCTGGAGCACAGACAATCATCCAACTGACTTGGGGTCTTTCAAGTCAATTCTGGTACAGAAGCTGCTGTTGTCTGAACACACATCTGATTTCTACAGTATTGCTGATAAACAGTATATGGGGAGGATTGTGTTAATTGTACACACAATAATATCAAGGATTTGTTTTGAAACTATAATGGATGCTGGTTTAGCTGTAGATGAATTATGCACAAGAACATTAAACAAACTTCAAATATTCTAGTCGAAAACAATTATTAATACATTTTAAACACCTTCAACAAAGTAAGGAATAATTTACAAATTTTCTTCTGGCAATGTATTTCGTGAAAAATACAAACCACAGTGGAATTTTACAACTGTGTCAACTGTTATAAATTATTATGCAGTTTGCATTTGTCCATCATTGTGGTAGAATAGCCTTTACTGTCATGTGCACTTGAATGTGTGCAATGAGAAATTTATAATGTTGCCTGTCAGTGCCATCTTACGTACAGGGTACCTAGATACAGACACTTTAAGTGCTGTCACAGAACTGAAATAGTAAAAAAAACTAGCATGGGAATATGGAGTTTAAAAAGTCCAGAAGAAGAATAAAAAGTATCTTTAAAGTACTCAAGTTACAGTCCTTTTTCACTGAGTCCGTTCCTGCCAGGCTTCAGAATACAAGGCTACACTGCCTCCATGTGCCAGCCTTCATCCACGACTTGTCCCCCGACCGGCTTTGGCTCGCTCTGCTCCTGCTTAGGCTCCGGCTGCAACTCGCTTCTGGGACCCAGCCTGCACTCGATCTGCTGCCAGTCCAGGCTCCGGATGCAACTTGCTTCCGGGACTTGGCCCATGCTCACTCTGCTGCCGCTCCAGCTGTGACTCACTTCCGGGACTTGGCCCATGCTTGTTCTGCTCCCGCTCTGGGGTCTGGCTGCTACACGCTTCCAGGACTCAGCCTGCACTCGCCCTACTCCTGCTCCCGCTTCGGCCGCGAATTTCTTCTGGGACTCAGCCTGCGCTCGCTCTGCTGCCGCTCTGGGCGCGAATCGCTTCCAGGCCTCGATCTGTGCTTGCTCTGCTCCTGCTCTTGGCTCTGCCTGCAACTTGCTTCCGGGACTCGGCTTGTGCATGCTCTGGCCATGACTGGCTTCCTGGCCTTGGCCTGTGTTCGCTCTGCTGCCGCTCCGGCTGCGACTCGCTTCCGGGACTCGGCCTGCACTTACTCATTCCAGTGCCTCCCAGTCTCTCAGTGATTTTGCACACTCCATTTCTGCCATGAGGGACAGACCCTACTCTTGGAGTTTGCTTCAGCCTGGCTCCTGCTCAGTCCACATGGCAAAAGGATTTATACTCATGTGCAAGTTGTGTCTTAGTTTTGCAGATTGTAAGGATTTCTAACAAAGCATAATTTACTAACAAGATGAATGATAACACTATTGCACCATTTTTATGACCAACCAGGTTTTGTGGGTGAGTTGGTAATAAGATGATGTTCAAAACGGCTTTAGCCGAGTCCTGAGAAAAGGCTCACAGTGTTTTAACTCTTCAGCCACCTACATCATGGACAAACTTTCATTATCTTTCTGTGAACATCCCACAGCAACAGAACGTTAATGAAGTGGAAGCTCTTCCCATTTACAAAAGCTGATAGATCATTTTCCGATGACCTTGACCGGTCTATTTTGACCTGAACATGGGTGAAGCCAGTCAGTGCAGCAATCCCAGAGCTCCCTCATTCTGGTTGTTGGCATTCAACTCAAAAGTAATGCACATTTTTGTCCTGTTTAGTTAAACTGGCAGGAGGTGGGGGAACTGTTGGCATTGCAATGGATTCAGCAGGACTAATCCTGTTCCTTCTTGAACCCACATTCACTTTAAGTATATGTTAACAAGTCTAACATTGATAACTGCAGTGATTCCTTTTACAGGGTGCTCATTGGGCTACATCTGCACTAGGCAACAAGCAGTAACTGTGTTCAGGACAACCTGTTCTACGTGGTGGGGGGGAATCTCAAATAGACATATCCATTATTTGCATCCACAAAGGGCTCAATGCTGTTTCAGACACAGGACCAGGACTCCTCTTTCTCTTTCTTTATGAATATAGCTGGTGACAGGCTTCCAGTACATCTTGGCACTCATTTCATACTTGGTAAACAGGTAGGCCATCAACTATTTTCGAGATCAGAGACTGTGGACAAGTTACCGAGCAACTCATAATGATTCCTGCAGCATCTATCTGTGCAGACACAGAAGATACTAAATAGTAATTTAATGATAAACTAAACTTCAATTACTGCCAAACAATCAAATTGGCACTGAAAATTGACATTTCAACCACTAACTCTCATTTTTTCAGCTTTTAATTACTATAGGGGTTTTGCCTTTTATTTTTCTATTCATTCTTTCTTTACCTCTTTTATTTTGCTTTCTTTGCTATCTGAAGATTGTTACAAATGCTTCATCTTTATCTTTTACACTGATGTGCTGGAATCCCCCATTACTGAAGATGGGGTTATTTGTGGAGACACTTCTCCAGTGAGTTGTTTAATTGTCCACTATCATTCTGGATGTGGTAAGACAGCAGAGATCAAATCTGATCTGATGGTGTGGCAACACTTAATCCTATCACTTGCTGCTTACTGTGTTTGCAATGCAAGTAGTTCTATACTGCAGTTTCACCAAGATGACACCTCATTTTTAACTATACCTGGTGCTTCTCTTAACATTTACTTCTTCACTTGTCACTAAACCAAAGCTGATCCCCAGCTTGATGGTAATGGCAGAGTAGGGGATATGCTGTGCCATAAGGTAACAGAATGTGTTAAAGTGCAATTCTCTTGTTGCCGATGACTCACAGCACCTCATGGATGCCCAGTTTTGAGTTGCTAGATGTGTTGCATATTATCCTATTTAGCATGGTGATAGTGCCACAAAACATTATGGAGGGTATTCTAAATGTAAAGGCAGGATTTAGTCTGCATGAGGGCTGTGTGGTGAACTCTCCTATCAATGCAGTCATGGGCAGATTCATCTGCAGCATTCAGGTTGAAGATGAGTTCAAATATGTTTTTCCTTCTTGTTGGTTACCTTACACCGTGCCATTGATCCAGCGCAGAGCAATGTCCTTTAGGACTTGAATAGTTTCGTCTGTACCGGTGTTGCTGATGGTACATTTTGTGCCCTTGTAATGCTCAGTGCTACCTCGTGTGTGTGTGTGTGTGTGTGTGTGTGGATTGTATAACACTGTGCCACCACCTTTGCTGGGTCTGGTGAGGACAAGACATTTTCAGGAATGGTGTTGGTGTTATCTAGGACATTGTAATTTACAAGTCCATGAGTATGAGTATGTCAGGCTTTTGCTTGACCAGCCTGTCTGACAGCTCTCCCTCTTTTGGCAATAGTCTTAGATATTAATAAAGAAAGCTTTGCAGAATCATCAAGGTGGTGTTTATCATCTGTTTCAGTGCTTAGGTCAATGCCAGGTGCTGTGTTGGGTTTAATTTCTTTTGGATTTGTTAGTGGTTTGGTACAACTGAGTGGCTTACTAGGCTATATCAGAAGGCAATAAAGAGTCAACCACATTGCTATGCTTGGAGTCACATGTAAGTCTGACCAGGTAACGATGGTAGATTTCAGGGGAGTCCTAATGGACACCAGATGTGTTTTTAAAATTTAAATTTCATCATCCCTGTTGTGGGATCCAAACCCATGAGCATTACCCAGGTTTCTGGATTACTAGTTCAATGATGATACCACAATGCCATCACCTCCACCTCATGAAGGCATTACATCCCTCACTACACCTTCACTCACTGGGTGTGTATGGGGCAAGAGGGCAGTGGGCAATGACCTTGAGTGATGCCTCTGATGAGCACAGGGACCCAAAAAAAAGGTGCTGATCTTGCTCACCATTAGCTGGAGACACTAAAGTTGCTGTCCTTATATGTTGAATACCATTTGACTTTAGGAAATACTCAAATTCCCTGCGGGTTAAATATGGGTCGTTATCTGTGCCCAACACTTCTAGGTGTCTGTGTATTGTTAAGGATGTGCACGGTGTTTCTATCGTTGTCCCCATGTTTGATGAATGAACTCTGTGCATGTCCAGCCACTTTGAGCGGATGTCCACAAGTAAGAACAATGAACTTACGAAAGGATCTGCATAGTCGACATGTAGCCGAGTCCACGGTTTACCCAGTCATTCCCACAAATATAGGGGAGCTGCTGGAGGTAACTTATGTCCTTGTCGGCACTCTGGTCACTGCCCCACCAATGCAGCAATATCTGCACCCAATCCTGGCCATCAGACATAACCTCTCGCGAACATCTTCATTTTGGAAAGCCCTGAATGACCCTGGTGGAGTTCAGCCAGTACCTGGTGGCAACGTTTGTTTGGGACAATTACTCTTGCTTCCTATAATAATATGCCCTCATGTACTGTCATCTGGTCCCTCTGGGTCGAAAAAGGTTTCAGTTCAGTTGTGACGGCCTTTCTGTGTCATCACCAGCTGTTTCAGTTTTGTCAGGTCCGGATCTTTCTACATCAAATACTGTCAGCTGTGACTGGAAGTGTATCCAGAAAACTTAAAACCATTACGGACTCTTCCAGCGGTGGTACCACTGATGTTGTATCTGCCAGCGGGCGACGGCTCAACGCATTTGCACTTGCTACTCGGTTTCCCGGACAGTGTTCCAACTTGTAATTACATGCACTTAGTATTAGAGCCCAGTGCTGAATTTGGCCTGAAGCTTTGGGCAGCACTGCCTTTTCTCTTTAAGTAGAACTAGCAGGGGTTTGTGGTCCATTATTATTACAAATTTACATCCGCAAAGGTATTGGTAGAACTTCCTGACTTCAAATAAGACTGCCAAACCTTCCTTTATCTGGATGTATTTACACTCTGCATTAGTCAAAGTTCTGGATGCATATTCTATCAGGGGTTCTTCTCCATTGGTCCAACTATGAGCTAATATTACCCCAAAGCCATACAGGGAAGCATCGCATGTCAATACTAGATCTCGCTTAGGATCATAGTGTGTCAACACCTTTGAGGATGATAGCTGTTTTCTCACTTCTCTGAAAGTTATAGCTTGGCTACATGACCATTTCCAAGGTTGACCCTTTTTTAAGAGCTGATGCAAAGGTGCCAGGATGGAGGCCAGATTATGCATGAATTTTCCGTAATAGTTCTCCAATCCAAGGAAAGACCTAAGCTTCGGTGCAGACCTGGGGGCCAGGTCATCTTTGATCACCCTCACATTATCTTTCAACTGGTGTGGCTCAAGTAGGTCACTTGGGGTGCCTAGAACACACATTTGTCCCTTGTAAGGTGTACGCTCACCTGAAAGGAATGTCCACATCCAAGCTCTGTAAGTGCTCCTTATTGGCCTTCCCTGTTATTGGCATGTCATCTAGATAAATGGCGACCTGGGGTAGACCTTGTAAAATGTTCTCCAATGTCCGTTGGAAAACTGCACAGGCTGACAATACCCCAAATGGCAGTCTTGTGCTTTGATACAAACTTATGGGTATTAATTGTAGCGCACTTCTGGGAATCCTCATCCAATTGCAATCTCAAGCACGCATGGCTCATGTCCAGCTTCATGAAGGACAGCCTCTCCTACCTTGCCAGTTTTGCATATAAATGTTCAATGCAAGGGACTGGGTATCTACCCAGCTGCGAAGTGTGGTTTAACATTTGATTAAAATCCTCACAAAGATGAACTGACCTATCAGGCTTCATAATCGGTATGACCAGTGCTGCCCATTCTGCAAATTGGACTGGATGTTGATTCCTTCGCTTTCCAGCCTTCTGATTTTGGCCGCTACGTAAGGCAAATGGTAATGGGTGGGCCTTGCAAAATTGTGGAATTGCTTCCGGATCAACATGTAAGGTGGCCTTGGAGCCTTGGAGCCCCTAGACCTTCCTGAAGAAACATTTGAGTATTTAGCCAGGATTTCACTCAGGCAGCCATTTTCTAATTGAAAAATGTTGAGCTAATCAAGTTAAATCTTTCTCAATCAATTTCGCCCCATCAAGCTTGGGGCCGAGCCTTCAACTATAATCAGTGGTAACTGAACGAGCTGTTTCTCATAAGAGACCGGAACCGATGTTGCACCTTTAATCCATAAAGGTTCCGTGGTATAGGTTCTCAGTCTAGCTGAGATCTTACACAAACCTAAAGGCTGAAGTCCGGAGTGAATTGTGTTAAAGACTGGTTCTGGGATCATTGAAACAGCCGCACCAGTATTGACCTCAATTAGAACTGGATGACCATTTAACCAGACATTTATTTTGATTGGTTCTGATTTGGATGTTGCTGAGCAATTTAACAGTTCCAAACCAGATGTAGGTGGACTTTCCATGGTGTGAACTCCCCTGGATACTAGCCCATGAATTCGCTTACTCAATTTAGTTCCAGTGGGACTCTTTTGCTGATTCGAGTTCACATATTGGCAGCAACTACAAAGACCTGCTGCCCAGATCCTGAAGAAAACTTTAAATATTTGGCTGAGGCTTGGCTTTATTCTAGGATTTTGCTGTGAGCTGACCTACAGTCCCTCTGTTCAAGATATGTCCTGGGTGAAGCTGTGCAATTGACTTCTTCCAAGTGGTATTCTCCAGGCTCAGTCGCACTGGCGAAGGTGTCAACCTCCATCGGAAAGCCCACAACTCATATGCTCCACTTGCCGCATTTCCCAATTATAAGGCCATTTGTAGTGCCTGCTTCAAGTCTAGCTTGGCTTCGGATAGTAAGCAGTTTTACATGGTTACATCATTAATCCCACATGCCAAATGGTCTCTCAACATCTCATTAAGGGTTAAACCAAACTCACATGCCTCTGCTAATTGTCTTAATAGAGTCAAAAATCCCAATATGAGTCCCCCTGATTCTTGCATTGCCAAGTTAAAACAATAGCGTCTCAGAATCAGAGGAGGCTTGGAGGCAGGTATCTGGTGCCTCAGGGAAAGTTGGGCTCCTAACAACTGAAAAAGCTACAGGTCTACAAGCTGTTAGGAGAATTACTTGTTGCTTTTTACCTGCCACAATGTCATTTGCCCAGAAAAAATAACACATTCTTTCGAAACGCTGGGCCCAGACTTTGATGGCAGGATCAAACAAGTTAAGCCTTCCAAATAAAGGCATGATGCCAGAAATGCTTACCCCAACTCAAAGATAACAGTTGCGAGCGAATTCCTTCTGGAACGTTCTTTACTCTTGTTGCCAATGAAATAACTCCATAGAGGCCGGTAACCCGCCACCAAGTTACCGTTTATATATACATGGAAAGTCCTTGACACTGATCCAGCTCCCTCCGAGCCAGCTCTCAGACTGATCAGAACCTCTGACATTTCTGTTTTCATCTGTCATCCAAGGTTCCCTGATTGGACCAGATAAACAGCCCCAGTCAGGGAACCCATATTCAATGAGGTCCACCTGGCTGACCTTATTACAATCACTAAATTGTTTATGCTGGAGAAGAGGAGTCATATTGAACTCCAAATGTTTACTCTGTTTTTCTTTCCATAAATGCTTCCAAACTTGCTAAGTTTCTCCAGCACTTTCTGTATTTCTTTAAGGACAGCAGATGCATGGGAACACTATCACCTCCAAGTGGACCAAGTTCCCCGCTGAGATACACACTATCGTGACTTGGAACCAAATTGCCATTCATTCACTGTTGCTGAGTCAAAATGCTGGAACTTCTTTCCTAACAGCAGTTTGGGTGTCCCTACACATGAAGAGCTGCAGCTGTTTAAGTTGGCAACTCACCACTACCTGCTCCAGTGCATCTAAGGATGGGCATTAAATACTGCCCTAGCCAATGATATCCATGTACCATGAATGAATAAAATTAAATAAATAATGAGGTGTACAATTTAGATGGATCACAAAGAAGTTATTAACTGTATGACTACCATAAAAATATCCAACAGATAATCAGTACAGACATCGGTGGACACAAAGATTAAAAAAGAGACACATAATTCTACAAAGGTACTGGTAAACCATACTAATGAAGGAAATATTCAACTTAAACGGTTAAACTTGATGTTCCTCAGTTCCATTTCCTTAAATAGCAATAGGCTTTTTATGTCATGGTTTCTATCCCAGACTCAGTTTTCCTTTTCATGAAAGGTGATTTAAATTGTCTTCTTCCATTTACCTCTTTAGTATGCATAGTTAGTTTTACCTTACTAAGATTTGTAGCCTCATCTATAGTGTGGTTAACATATTGCTGGTCTTCAGCATCTGTCACCTTGCATCCAAAACATCTACTACAATATGTTGAACTATATTTGCAACATTGAACGTGTATAAGTTGTATTATTGGACATATGGAATCTTTTCAAACGTTTTCAGTCATAGTCTATGTGCAGATTCATTATTACATACTGTCTAATGCTTAGTAATTAGATAAAATGTATCTCTGACAAAGATAAATACCATAAATCTGGCCTGAGACTTTTTTTATCAGACATTCTCATCAAAGTGCTTACCCTTCTTGTATTGAAATAGTGAGTTTCATTTCTCATTGTCATTATTATTTAATTAACAATATATGAACGCACGGTGACACTGGTACAATTAAACAATGAGGCAACATTGGTTTGTAGTTCCATTTTGAAGACGGACGGTCTCAGCAACATTAGGTAGAAATTAGGCAATTAAGACTTTTGTTTCTAAAAATGCCTGTTAAAAGTAACGCTTTTTAATATAAATTGCAAAGGCAATGGTAAACAAATATACTTCAGTAGAGCTCAATAATTTCTTTAATAATTTTATTTTTTGCTAAAGATCACAGCACATAAATACAACACAATGATGAACTTCAACACAAGTTAATCAAACTCCTTTCCATGACATTCAATAGCACTGCCATTGATGAATCCCGTATTAACAAGATTTAGGGGGTGGGGCTACCATTAACCAAAAAACTGAACTGGTAAACCATAAAAGTACTGTAGTAGGTCAGAGACTGGAAATTCTGCAGCAAGCGATTAATGTCCCAATTCCCCAAAGCCAGTTTATCACCACCAGGCACAAATTGGAATGTGATGGAATACTCTCCACTTGTCTGAATGAGTACAACTCCAAAAACATTCAAGAATCTTGACACCATCTGTGTCAAGGCAACCCACTTAATTTGCATCGCATCCACCTCCACGGCAAGCACTCCCTCCAACACTGATGCCCAATAGCAACAGTGTGTATCATTGATATGTAAGATGCATTGCAGCAACTCACCAAGACTCCTTCAACAGCATTTTCCAAGCCTGTGATCTCTACCATCCTGAAGTACAAGGTCAGCAGATGCAGGGGTATACCACCACGTGCAAGATCCCTCCAAGCCATACATCATCCTGACTTGGAGCTACATCACCATTTTAAGGTCAAAAATCCTGGAAATCTCTGAACTGCACTGTAGAAGAATCTACACTACATGGACTGCTGTAGTTCAAAATAGTAGTTCTTCACCACCTTCTCAAAAGCAATTAGGGATAGGAAATAAACGGTCGCTCAGCCAGCAACACCCACATACCAAGAATACTTCTTTTTTTAAAAAGTTACAGAAAATAAGTCAAAAACAAATCTGCTGAAAACTATTTCTAAGCTATTCTTTTATTTTCTCGCTGCCAGGACATATATCAAGAGCAAACAGCACAGGTCATCATCAGCAGTGCACAATCTGGCAGCTTTTGTTTCTTGTTTCTCCTTGAAAATATCTTTTAAATGACATCTTATTTTAAGTAGGATTTCTGCATGCTAGTTTATTTGGTGAATATCTTCTTTGACAAAAAAAATCTATCTGGATCACTGTAACTTTGCAATAAATGTGGTCCTTGCAGGCAGAGTACAGGAGTGTATTACCTGGCAAGGTAAGACACAGAAACATTAAAAGTCTTGGCCTCAAACATTTTCTGTGGCAAAATAGTCCTGATGACCTCGGAGTCCAAAACCAGGCGTCACAGTCTAAAAATTATCCTCAATCCTATGTGCTTTCATTTTACATGCTAATCCTTTATGTGGGACCTTATCAAAAGCCTTCTGAAAGTCCAAATAAATTACAACCACAGGCTTTCCCTTATCAACTCTAATAGTTTACCTCTTCAAAAAATTCCAGTAAATTTGTCAAGCATGATTTCCCTTACATAAATCCATGCTGACTCTGTCCAATTCTGTCTCTATTTTTCAAGTGCTACTATTTAATCTTTATAATGGACTCTCACGTTTTCCACTACTGATATCAGCCTAACTGGTCTATAAGTTCCCTATTTTCTCTGCACCTTCTTTTATAAATTGTGGGGTTACATTAGTTATCCTCCAATCCATAGGAACTGTTCCAGAGTCCATACAAGCTTGAAAGATGACCGCCACTGTATCCACTATTTCTCAGATCACTTCCTTAAGTTGTTTAGGATCTAGACTATTGGGCTCTGATGATTTACCAACACCATTTTTCTACTAGTACTGATTTCCTTCAGTTCCTCGCTTTCATTAGACCCTGTGTTCCCTAACATTTTTGGGACATTATTTGTATCCTCATTGTGAATAGAGAACCAAATATGTATTTAATTGGTCTCCCATCTCTTTGTTGCCCATTATAACTTCCCCTGATTCTGACTGTCAGGGACCTACATTTGTCTTCACTGATTGCTTTTTTTCACATACATAGAGTCATAGAGCTGTACAGCATGGAAACAGACCCGTCGGTCTAACTCATCCATGCCAACAAGATATCCTAAATGAATCTAAGCCCA
Organism: Rhincodon typus; assembly: GCF_021869965.1. Classification (NCBI taxonomy): domain Eukaryota; kingdom Metazoa; phylum Chordata; class Chondrichthyes; order Orectolobiformes; family Rhincodontidae; genus Rhincodon; species Rhincodon typus. Next base: position 42,039,536 of record NC_063341.1, read on the forward strand.
TTTGCCAGCATTTGACCCATATCCCTTTAAACCCTTCCTATCCATATATCTATCGAGATGCCTTTTAAATGTTGTAATTGGACCTATAGAGTTTTACAATCAGTTGGTATCTTCCCTGCAAGTTTAATCAATACCTTTGTCTACTACTGAAACCTAAACATCCCCCAGTCCATAGATCTGTTGTTCTTTTTGGCCAATTTGTATGCCTGTTCCTTGAATCTAATACTATCCCTAATTTCCCTTGTCAACCATGACTGGGCCACTTTTCCTGTTTTATTTTTATGCCAGACAGGAATGAACAATTGTCGTAGTTCCTCCATGCACTGTTTTAATTTTTGCCATTGCCTATCCACCATCATCCTCTTTGTGATGTTCCCCAATTTATAACAGCCAGCTCATGCCTCATACCACTGTAATTTCCTTTATTTAGATTCAGGATCCTAGTTCCAAAATCAACGACATCACTCTCCGCCTTAATGCAGAATTTTAACATTTATTGTCACTCTTCACCCAGCTAAATTGCAAATACCCTTTTTAGGATGGCATGTTATCTAGTTGGTTCCTCAATGTATAGATCCAGAAAACCGTCTCATATACACCCAAATAATTCTTCCTCTCTGTCATTCTTAATGATTTGATTTGTCTAATCTATATGCAGATTAGAGTCTCTTGTAATTACAGCTGTACCCTTATAGCCTGCATATTTAATTTCCTTTTTAATGCCTTTCCCATTGTTACCACACAGTTTGGAGGTCCAAATATAAACCCAAGTCATTTTCTGTCCTTGGTGTTTCTAAGCTCTACCTATACATATTCCACTTCACCAGAGCAAGCATCCTTCCTCACTACTGTGTTCTTTAGCCAGCAATGCTATCCAACCTCGTTTTCCTCTTTGTCCTTCCTAAAAACTGAAAATACCCCTGGGTATTCAGTCCCAATCCTGGTCATCCTGTAGCCATGGCTCTGTAATCTCAACTGTATCATACCTGTTTATAACTATTTGGGTGACTAATTCATCCACCTTGTTGTGAATGCTCTACACGTCAAAACACAAGGCTTGAGTCTTAACTTCTTAACACTTTTAATCTTGTTCACGTTATTTTGCACTGTGATCCTGTGATGGCAGCTTTGCATGTGTGAAGGGAGGTAACTGCCTTAAAACTGATGTTGGGTTATGATTCAACAATCGCTCTCCATGGATGCTCCTGACCCACTGTGATTTCCAGCATATTTTGTTTTTAATATTTCATTCTCTTCAGAGTTTCTGGGAGTATGACTGAAAGCAAATGGAAAATAAACATTTGGGCCTGTCATCTAAGTTATTAAGGTAATTCAAATGGAAATTGAGAATGATTTTAACCCTGATTTACTTATTTCCCAGTCAGAGTACCTGACCTGTCAGCAATTTGCCAGTATCACCGTGACTGGTGCACAATGGAAAGAGCTTCTTTAATCAGTTACAATGAAGAGTACCAGTCATGACCATTAAGAGACTGTGGTTCAAAGCATTCTTTCTTTCAAAGGGTTGTCATTCCTTGGGGCATGAAAACTATTACAATTTGTTAAAAACTATTGCTTCTGTTTTTTTTTAACAGTGTTATTAGTATTTTAAAATGAATGTCAGATTATACAATTTACAAGTTGACCAAAAGTCTGGAAACCTCAAAGATTGGGTTGCAGAGAGATACAGGTAGATAGTTCAAACTTGTTGAATTTCTCATCTGTTACTGTGTGGATTTACTGCACAAGACTGAAACAATGAGCTCTCAGATCCCTGGTCTCCAAGCCGGACTCACTTCAAAAGAAACTTCTCAGAACTCATTGTGTGTAAAGACGGAACTATCCACCTTCTAAGAAGTTTGATCAGAGGATAGAAACTCCCTTCGTTAACGTGAATAGTTCATTAATGACCAGCCATTGTCTGTTGATGGCCAGTGTCGTTTGATTGAAACTACTTTCGAAAATTGGAGAGTTTTACTCACACATTCTGAACTTTTAAATCAGTCTGCTACCATGACAGTCATACCATAAAGGTCTATAGCACAGAAAAAGGCCCTTCAAAATATTGAGTCTGCGCCAGTCAAAAACAACTACATAATTATTCTAATCCTATTTTCCAGCACATGGCTCATAGCCTTGTATGCTTTGGCATTACAAATGCACATCTAAATACTAATTAAACATTATGAGACTTCCTGCTTCTACCGCCCTTATAGGCAGTGAGTTCAGTTGCCCACCACCTTATAGATGGAAAGATCTTTCCTCAGATCCTCTCTCAACCTCGTGCCCCTTACCTTAAATCTATGATCCTGGTCATTGATCCCTCTACAAAGAGGAAAAGTTCTCTCTGTCTATGCCATTCATGATTTCATACATCTCAAGCACAACCTCCACTCAGTCTTCACTACTCCAACAAAAATAAGCCCTAAGGTTTTAGAGTAGATTTGTAGCTCGGGTTGTGGATGTTGTGGTTGGTTCGCTCACTGAGCTGGTTTGTTGTTCCGCAGACATTTTATTACCCTGCTGGGTAACATACACGAACATCAAATGGCAACAAAAAGACAAGACCAATACTCACTTATCTCCATCCACATGGATAAGGAAAACCACCAGTTCGATTGGGACAACACCAGGATCCTAGGACAGGCGAAGCAGAGACAAGCACGGGAATTCCTAGAAACCTGGTTCTCCACTAAGAAAACCATCAATAAAAACATAGAGCTACACCCCATATACATCCCATTGCGAAGGAAAACCGGAAGTGAGGTAATCCAGCTCAACAGACACCAGAGTTTAAATACCAGGTGGGAAAACACAACAGTGCTTCATCGGAGGCCGCACCGATGATGTTACCCAACAGGGTAATGAAACATCTGCGGAACAACGAACCAGCTCAGTAAGCCAACCAACCACAAAAATAAGCCCATCTATCCAATTTCTCTTCATAACTAAATCTCTCTGGCTTAGACAACATCCTGCTGAATCTCTTCTCCACATCACTATTGCAACCATATCTCTCATATAATGTGGATTCCAGATCTGCCTAATTTACCTACATGACCTGCTACTTTAAGGGACCAGTGAGCATGCACACCAAGGTCCCTCTGATCCTCAGTCCTTCCCAGGGCCATATATTTCCTAGCCTTTTTTGTCCTGCCTAAGTGCAACACCTCTTTTTCAAGAATAGTGGCTTCCCTACTGTTATCAGATTTTTGAGCGGATCTCTGAAATGTTAATGTTGATCTGTCCCTCTGCACCTTCTCTGTGGGAGGAACACTCTGTTCTGCTACCTGAAGCACTGCGTATGGTACGATCTGCCCATACACATAACAACATGTTTCACGTGTTGGTATGTGTGACAACAATAAATTGATCAAATCAATTTCACTTATCTGGATTGAATTCCATTTGCCATTGATCAGCTCATCTGATGAGTCTGTCTACGTCCTTCTGCCACTAAAGGCTATCTTCCGCCACCCTGCCATGTTTCATGTCATCCACAAACTTACTGATCAACCATCATACATTCAATTCCAAATCATTTATATATACCTCAAATAATAAGGACCCCAACACTGATCAATCCAGAACCTCACTGACACAAGCTACCAATGACGAAAACACCCCTAACCATCACCCTCTGCTTCCTGCCACACAGTCAATTCTGGATTCAATTAGTCACATTTCCTGGGATCCCATGGGGTCTTCCTTTTCCTATCAGTCTCTCATGTGGGAACTTATCAAAATCCTTGCTGAAGTCCAAGTAGACTATGTCAAATGCATTACCTTAATTACATAACCAGCCACCTCTTTGAAAAATTTAATGAAGTTGGTCACACATGACCTTCCCTTTACAAAACCATGCTGACTGTTCTTGACTAATCCATACATCTCCAAGTGCAGGTTAATTCAGACATCAATCTAAGATTAGCACAATCTTCAACTGTTTCATCAATGACCTTCCCTCCATTAAAAGGTCAGAAGTGGGAATTTTATTAATGACCGCAGAGTGTTCAGCACCATTGATAAGGTACTGAAACAGTCCATGCTCAAATGCAACAAGATCTGGTCACTATCCAAGCTTGAGATGACACGCAGCAAGTAACATTTGCACCACACAAATGCCATCTCTAATTACAGATGGTCTAACCGCTACACCTGACATTCAATGGTGTTACCATCACCGAATTCCCCCACTATCAACATCCTTGGTGTTACCATTGACTGAAAACTCAACTGGATTAGCTACATAAACACAGTACTTGGAAAAACATGTCAGAGGCTAAGAATACTCTGGCGAGTTCACCTCCTGACTCTCCAAAGCCTGTCCATCATCTACAAGGCAAAAGGCATGAGTGTAATGGAATGCTCCTGTTTGCCTGGATGAGTGCAGCTTCAACAACACTCAAAAAGCTTGGCACTATCCAGGACAAAGCAGACCACATGATTGGTACCACATCCACAAAAAAATACCCACTCCCTTCCTCCATCATGGATACTAAGTAGCAGCATTGTGTACTATTCACAAGATGCACTATAGAAATTCACCAAAGATTTTTAGACAGCACCTTCCAAAAACTCATTGCCATTTCCAACTAGAAGGACAAGGGAAGCACATACATGGGAACACCATCACCTGAAAATTCCCCTCCAAGTAATTCAACATTCTGATTTGGAAATATATTATCATTCTTTCACCGTTGCTGGGTTGATATCCTGGAATTCCCTCCCTAAGGGCATGTGGATCAACCTGCAGCATGTGGACTACAGCAGTTCAAGAAGGCAGCTCACAAGCACTTTCTCAAGGACAACTGGGATAGTCAATAAATGCTGGCCAGCCAGTGAATTCAAAATCCCATGAATGGAAAAAAACTGTGAGGTGTCTATAACTGTGGACCACCAACTAATGGAAAGTATGCAGAGGAACAAATCTGCAAGGAAGTTACAGAGAGGTGCAAACATCACAGAACAGTTATAATGGGGGACTTCAATTTGCCAAATAGTCACAGAGAATAAGGCACTGAGGGGCAAGATTTCTTCGATTGTGTTCAGGAGAACTTCCCACAACAGTATATGTCCAGGCTAACAAAAAAGGAGGCATTCCCTGATTATTGGAAATCAGATGGGCCAAGTAGAGCAAGTATCAATGGGCAGATCATTTATGGTATAGTTATCATCACAAGATTTAGGTCGATGATAGGAAATGATAAGGAACAATCTATCAGAGAATGGGCTTCAATGGGGCAAGAAGGAGTTGGACCAAATAGTCTGCAACCAAAGGTTGGCTCGATAAACAGTAGCTGGGCAACTGGTTACCTTCCAGCGCAGTTAAAGTATTTGGGAGAAAAGGAAAAGTAGGGCAAATAAATCCACAGCTCCCTGATGGATGAGCGAGATCAAAATTAAATGAAAGGAAATTAAATAAGAAATAGTGTGCACATGACAGGTGTCACACAGAAAATACAATTGAGAGCCAAGCTGAATGCAGAAGGTTAAGAGGACAGGTGAAAAGCAAACAAAAGGAGCGAACAGGATTATGAGAAAGGATGGGCATCTTACATACAGGGAAATCCCAAAGTTTTCCAGTGGCACGTAAATAGTAAAAGATTGGTTAAAGTAGAGGGGTAAGGCTGATTTAGGACCAGAGATAGGGATTTACACATCGACAAAGGAGGCATGTCAGAGGTACTAAATGAATACTTTGTACTTATCTTTACTTTCGAGGCAAATGCAGTCCAGGCCAATGTCACAAGGGAGGAATTGATAAAACACCAGGACTGGATGTGATGCTCCAAAAGAGAATAAAGGAGGTGAGTGTGGAAATTGCAGAGGCACTGGCTATAATCTTTCAATCTTCGCTGAACTCAGGACAGGTGCCAAAGGATGGAGAATTGCCAACATTACACCCTTAATTCTGAAAGATACGTTTGTCAATTACAGTCAGTTTACTGTCTGTGGTGGGGAGAATTCTAGAAATAATTATTCCAAAGATGTGCAGGTCAGGTGGATTGGTAATGCTAAATTGCCCCATTGTGTCCAGGGTTGTGCTGGCTTGGTGGGTTGGCTGTGTTGGATATGGGGTTGAGAGGATAGGGAGTAGGGGGGGAGTGTGGGATGCTCTTCGGAGGGTCGGTGCAGACTCAGTGGGCCAAATAGCCCCTGTCTGTCCTGTGGTGATTCTGTGATTCTATGAATTATTGGGGATAGGATCAACAGTTACATGGAAACATATAGGTTGATTTGGATAACATATTTGTTAACAGGAAAATTGTGTCTAATGAACATGCTTGAATTTTTTGAGAGGGTTGATGAGGATAATGCTATCGATGTGGTGCACACGGCCTTTCTGCCCATGAGCCATATATTGCATCAGACTAAAATGTTGCTGCTAGAGGTTCATGCAATATTCAACTGACTGCCAGATCTCTTCAGGGTCAGGTTACATTGCCGAGATTCTGCAGGATTAGGTCACACTGTCAGCACACTACAGGGCAAGGTCGGCTTGAGGCAAATGTCCAGCAACACATCTCTGAACCTCTGCATTGTTTTGACTTGAACCTTAAACCTGCTGCCTCAGGAGCATGAGCTAAAGACTGGCCCAGGACCAGGCCCCAGGCTTCGGCCTGGATGCCTCTCTGATACCCAGACTCTGCTGATTGCCACTACCCTCCAACACCACAGTTGTAGCAACTGGCAGACATTGGTGGAAGATGAATGTTTGTTAAGCTTCCTCTCTTACAGCAGAGCCTGGTCTCCAAGCATCTCAAAATTTTCCCTGCTGTGAGTCATAATGTTGCTCTGCTGACAGACACACACACACACACACACAGACACACACACACACGCACACACACAGACACACACACACACAGACACACACACACACACACACACACACAATTACATCATCTTCAAGTGAGGGCAAAGATTTCCACCACCCACGCCATGACCACAGCCAATAACTGCTGGATTGCCCACTGACTAATCTGCTCTACCATCATCATCAACCTGGTCCCAAACTGGTAAAAGCATGTAAAGCTCTGCCAAAGGAGAGTCAATATTGCTAGGCTCAAATACCCTGAGAAGAAAGACCTATTCAGGTATCACTTCATAGTCAACCTTGTGACAACCAAAATGCCAGAGCCGCAGAGCGCCCACAACAGTTGGTCCACCACTATAGTCAGCACCCGGCTGTAGATGCTCAGCCTCTTGACCAGAAAACACCAAGACTAATTTGACAAGTATGATGGGGAGATCCAGGATCCCCAAGACCACAAACGCAAGGTATTCCTGAACTGGCAGCTCCACCAAAACTCAAGCGAGAGGATCCAAGCCTACAGGCAACTGAAGGCTGAGGTGAAACAAACAGCCCTTGACCCAAAGAATGGATGGTGGGTGGAAAGAGTTCAGAAGACTCACTAGTTCACTGATAACCATAATGTGCACAGCTTCTTCAGCACATTCAAATTCATCTAAGATCTGAACACCCAGGGACGTACTCCACTGAGCGCCAAAAATGGAGCATTGCTCATCAAAAATTGAGAGGCAGTCAACTTCAGCTGGAGACAGCACTTTGAGTATATCCTCAACCAGGATGCAGCCTTTGATACAAGTACTCTCACCACCATATCACAATACACCACCTGTCATCATCTGAGTGCACTAGCAACATGCCATGAGGTCGAAAAAGCTATCCAACAGCTGAAAAATAACAAGGCCTCTAACATTGTTCGAAGTACCTGCTTAAATATTAAAGTATGGTGGACATGCACCCTTGACATGAATCCATGACTCCATCCCCCTTGTCTGGAAGGAAGAGAGCATGCTGGGAGATCTCAGAGACAGTTAATTGCGACCAACCTCAAGAAAGAAGACCAACTGTGGAAATTACAGAGGGATTTCCCTACTGTCTTCCACAGGAAAGGTCATTGTGAAAATCCTCCTCAACCACCTCCTCCTAATGACTGCAGAGCTCCTTCCTGAGTCTCAATGCAACTTCCACCCATTTAGGCACAATGGACATGATTTTCACTGGGCAACAAAATCAAGAAAAGTGCAGGGAACAGCCTGGCCTCCTTCAAATGTCTCACAGACCTTCAACTCTGTCAACCACCACAGAAGCTCATAGCCATTCTCCTCCACCTGCTTCACGAAGACATGCAAACTGTAATCCTCACCAACAGATCCACTGCAGACCCAGTACATGTGCAAACTAGGGTCAAGCACTCCATTAAAGTGGAACTACCCTAGAGGACAAGGGGAAACTTGCCTCCAGGCCAGAAACAAGGCAAACCTAACTTCTATCACTAAGCTGAAGTACATGGATGATGCCAAGTGTACACATACTCATAGGCTGATCTACAAATTATTGTCAATACATTCATCAGGGCATATGAGAAATGGCCCTCAGACTAAACACCTGGAAAAGGCTCTCTACCAGCCTGCTCCTGACACATAATACTGCCCCCCAATCACCAAAACCCACAGCGAGCCCCTGGACAATGTAGATCATTTCCCATACCTCGGAAGCCCCTCAAGATGTGACTAGATATTGACAATGAAATCCAACATCAACTCCAATGGACCAGTGCAGCGTTCAGATATTTGAGGAACAAAATGTTCAAATTCTGAGACCCTCAAACCCAGCATCAAACCAGCATCATGGCTTAACATCACAGTCCCTACCCTCCTGTATGCACCAGAAGCATGCACCATGTACAGCAGGCACCTCAAATCCTTGGGGAGTTATCCCCAATGCTTTGCCAAATCCTGCAAATTCACTGGCCAACATCCCCAGTATTGTGGCACTGGTCACACATGGTTTGTTGCAATTGCCAGGCCTCACTGTCTCCATGCCAGGCACAAGACTCCTTAAACAAATGTTCTACCCTGAGCTCCACAATGGTAAGTGATCACTCGGAAGGCAGAAGAAGCATTACAATGACACCCCAAAATCCTCCCTAAACAAATACGGCATCCCCACCGACCCCTGGGCTTCCCCTCGATCAAACTGGAAAAGAGCTGCAAAAGTGTTAATTATTTTGAGTGTCACTGAGTGGAGCAGGTGGAGGCCAAACATAAGGAACAGAAAGAGTGTGCAGAATCCAGAGTGTCCCACCTACTCGCCTCCTCAAATACCACCAGCCACACCTGTGGTTGAGTCTGTGGCTCCAGGATTGAACTATTCAGCCACCTTAGAACCCAGCCCTGAGGGAAGGTAAGTCATCCTCAACCCTGAAGTCTTCCAAAGAAACCAAAATGGGCATCCTAAAGGTATTCAATACATTGCCACACAGTAAACTTGTGAGAAAAGTTATAGCTCATGGAAATAAAGGGCACAGTAGTAATGTGGATACAACATTGACTGGGGAATATGAAACAGAGAGTAATGACAAATGGATTTTTTTTCAGACTGAAGGTTTCTTGTGGAGTTCCCTGGGGGAAAAATATGAGAAGCCTTGCTTTCTCTGATATGTACATATGCATGATCTTGATCTTGGTGTACAGGGGACAATATCAAACATTGCACATAATACAAAACCTGGTAATTTATAAATATGAGGATATTGTTAAACTTCAAAAAAAAATTGATAAGTTGATAGAGTTGGCAGATAGGATGCAGATGAAGTTCAATACAGAGAATTGTGAAGTGATACATCTTGGTACAAAGAACATGGAGGGACAGTATAAAATAAAGGTTACTACTCTGAAGGATGTGCAACAGCAGAGGCCCAGGTGTATATGTGCATAAGTCATTAAAGGTGACAAGTCAAGTACTGACAGTTCATTATAAAGCATACATTGTTATAGGCTTTATTAATACGGAACAAAGAGTACAAGAGCAGGGAGGTTATGCTAATCTTAAATAGGACACTAACTGGAGTATTGTGTACAGTTCTGGATGTAATGCTTTAGAGAACAAGTGAATGTATTGGAAAGAGTGCAAAAGCGATTCATGAGAATTGCTCCAGAGACAAGAAACTTCGGTTAAGTAGCTAGAGTGGTGAAGTTTGGATTTTTCATCCTGGAGAGGAAAAGGTGAAACAGGAGATCTAATAGACTCTTCCACAATCGTGAGGGGACTGGACAGTGTAGATAGGGAAAAATTATTCCCATTTGTAAAAGAATTGAGAACCAGATTTGAAGAGTTGTGCAAAAGAAACAAGTGTGAGGTGAGAAAATCTTTTTCACTCAGTGTGAGACTAAGGACTGGAATGCACTGTCTGGAAGTGTGGTGGATAAAGTTTCAATTCAGACATTTAAGAGGACATCAGATGATTAAATAGAAACAATATGCAGTGTTACTGGGAAAAGGCAGGAAATGTTCTCAGTGTGAGTGGTCCAATCAGGGAGCCTTGGCTGACAGATACAAACAGGAATATCAGAGGTTCTGTTCACTCTGACAGCTGGCTTTCAGGAAGCTGGATCAGTATCAAGGACTTTCCATGTGTATAAATAAACGGTAACTTGGTGACTGGATACCAGCCTCATGGAGGTATTTCAATGGAGACGAGAGTGGGGTTACTGATGTAATCAAAAGTGCCTACTAGCTGAAGGCCAACTGGACTTCAAAAGGTCACTATGACTGGGTTTATCATTGGAAAATGGGGCAAGTGGAGCATATGAGTTGCAGAGTATTCTAATTGAAATGGGTACCCTAACCAGTCTGACTGAGCTTGGGGAACAACATTTAAGTGAAGGCAATTGCATAGCCTCCCTCAGGACATAATTATTTGCAAAGCTAGCAGGGGAGCTGTACTTCACGAAGCTGGACACGAGTAATGCGTACTTGCAATAATGGTTAGATGTGGATTCCTAGATGTATGTTACAATTAATACCCATAAGGATTTGTACCAATATACAAGACTGCCATGTGGGGTATCATCAGTCTGTGCAACTTTTCAATGGACGATGGAGAACATTTCACAAGGTCTACTCCAGGACACCATTTATCTAGATGACGTGCTAATAACAGGGAGACCAATAAGGTGCACTTAGAGAACTTGGACGTAGTCCTTAGACATTTCTACAAGGTGGGCATATGTTTTAGATGGGAAAAATGTGTGTTCCAGGCACTCCAAGTGGCCTGCTTCAGCTACAGAGTCAATAAGACTGGTTTAAACCCGAGGGCGATCAAAGGTGCCCCAGCTCCCTTGTCTGTACCGGAGCTTAGGTCTTTCCTTGGGTTGGTGAACTTAATATATAACCTGGCCTCCATTCTGGCACCTTTGCATCAACTCTTAAAAAAGGATCAACCTTGGAAATGGTCACATAGCCAAGCTATAGCTTTCAGGGAAGTGAGAAAACAGCTATCATCCTCAAAGGTGTTGACACACTATGATCCGAAGCGAGATCTGGTATTGACATGTGATGCTTGCCTGTACGGCTTTGGGGTAGTATTAGCTCTTAGCTGGCCCAACGGAGAGGAACACCCAGAAGAATATGCATCCAGGACTTTGGCTAATGCAGAGCGTAATCACACCCAGATAAAGAAGGAAGATTTGGTGGTCATATTTAGAGTCAGGAAGTTCCACCAATACCTTTATGGACGTAAACTTGTAATAATAATGGACCACAAATCCCTGCTAGGTATACTTAAAGAGGACAAGGCAGTGCTGCCCAAAGTTTCAGGCCGAATTCAGTGGTGGGCTCTAATACTAAGTGCATATAATTACAAGTTGGAACACCATCCAGGAGGCCAAGTAGCAAATTCACTGAGCAGCCTCCCACTGGCAGACATACTGCCACTTGAAGACTCCGTAATGGATTTAAATTTTCTAGACACATTTCCACTCACAGCTCATAATATCAGTTTTTAGACACAGAAAGATCCGGACCTGACAAAACTGAAACAGCTGGTGGTGATGGGGGAAACTAAAAGGCCGTCACAACCAGAATTGAAACCATTCTGGACCCAGAAAGACCAGATCACAGTAGAGGATGGTATATTAGTCAGTGTGACTAAGGGGAAGAGTAGGCAGAGAGCAGATGATGAACGCGAAGGGACAGGTGGTTTGAGGTGCATTTGTTTTAATGCGAGAAGTGTAGTAGGTAAGGCAGATGAACTTAGGACTTGGATTAGTACCTGGCAGTATGATGTTATTGCTATTACTGAGACTTGGTTGAGGGAAGAGCAAGATTGGCAACTAAATATCCCAGGATATAGATTCTTCAGGCGGGATAGAGAGGGAGGTAAAAGGGGTGGAGGAGTTGCATATCACACCTGTGCTGAAGGAGGGCACTATGGAGGACTCGAGCAGTGAGGCAATATGGGCAGAGCTCAGAAATAGGGTGGGGTAACAATGTTGGGGCTGTACTACAGGTCTCCCAACAGCGAGCCTGAGATAGAGGCACAAATATGTAGACAGATTATGGAAAGATGTAGGAGAAACAAGGTGGTGGTGATGGGAGATTTTAATTTTCCCAACATTGACTGGGATTCACTTAGTGTTAGGGGTTTTGATGGAGCAGAATTTGTAAGGAGCATCCAGGAGGGTTTTCTAGAGTAGTATGTAAATAGTCCAACTCGGGAAGGGGCCATACTGGACCTGGTGTCGGGGAATGAGTCCAGCCAGGTGGTTGAAGTTTCAGTAGGGCATTACTTTGGGAATAGTGATCATAATTCCATAAGTTTTAGAATACTGATGGACAAAGACGAGAGTGGTCCTAAAGGAAGAGTGCTGAATTGGGGAAAGGCCAACTATAGCAAAATTCAGCAGGAGCTGGGAAATTTGGATTGGAAGCAGCTGTTTGAGGGTAAATCCACATTTGATATGTGGGAGGCTTTTAGACAGAGGTTGATTAGAGTGCAGGAGAGACATGTCCCTGTGAAAATGAGGGATAGAAAGGGCAAGATTAGGGAACCATGGATGACAGGTGAAATTGTGAAACTAGCAAAGAGGAAAAAGGAAGCATACATAAGGTCTAGGCGACTGAAAACAGACGAAGCTTTGGAAGAATATCGGGAAAGTAGGACCAATCTGAAACGAGGAATTAAGAGGGCTAAAAGGGGTCATGAAATATCTTTAGCAAACAGGATTAAGGAAAATCCCAAAGCCTTTTATTCATACATAAGGAGCAAGAGGCTAACGAGAGAAAGGGTTGGCCCACTCAAGGACAAAGGAGGGAAGTTATGTGAGGAGTCAGAGAAAATGAGTGAGATTCTTAATGAGTACTTTGCATCGGTATTCACCGAGGAGAGGGACATGACGGATGTTGAGGTTAGGGATAGATGTTTGATTACTCTAGGTCAAGTCAGCATGAGGAGGGGATGAAGTGTTGGGTATTCTAAAAGGCATTAGGGTGGACAAGTCCCCAGGTCCGGATGGGATCTATCCCAGGTTACTGAGGGAAGCAAGAGAGGAAATAGCTGGGGCCTTAACAGATATCTTTGCAGCATCCTTGAGCACGGGTGAGGTCCCGGAGGACTGGAGAATTGCTAATGTTGTCCCCTTGTTTAAGAAGGGTAGCAAGGATAATCCAGGTAATTATAGACCGGTGAGCCTGACGTCAGTGGTGGGGAAGCTTCTGGAGAAGATACTGAGGGATAAGATGTATTTACATTTGGAAGAAAATGGGCTTATTAGTGATAGGCAGCAGGGTTTTGTGCAGGGAAGGTCATGTCTTACCAACTCGATAGAATTCTTTGAGGAAGTGACAAGTTGATAGATGAGGGAAGGGCTGTACATGTCATATACATGGACTTCAGTAAGGCATTTGATTATTGATTAGGCTGATGGAGAAAGTGAAGTCGCATGGGGTCCAGGGTGTACTAGCTAGATGGATAGAGAACTGGCTGGGCAACAGGAGACAGAGAGTTGTAGTGGAAGGGAGTTTCTCAAAATCGAGAACTGTGACCAGTGGTGTTCCACAGGGATCTGTGTTGGGACCACTGTTGTTTGTCATATACATAAATGATCTGGAGGAAGGTACAGATGGTTTGATTAGCAAGTTTGCAGATGACACTAAGATTGGTGGAGTAGCAGATAGTGAAGGGGACTGTCGGAGAATGCAGCAGAATATAGATAGATTGGAGAGTTGGGCAGAGAAATGGCAGATGGAGTTCAATCCAGGCAAATGCAAGGTGATGCATTTTGGAAGATCCAATTCAAGGGCAAACTATATGTTAAATGGAAAAGCCCTGGGGAAAATTGATGCACAGAGAGATCTGGGTGTTCAGGTCCATTGTCCCCTGAAGGTGGCAACGCAGGTCGATAGAGTGGTCAAGAAGGCGTACGGCATGCTTTCATTCATCGGACAGGGTATTGAGTACAAGAGTTGGCAGGTCATGTTACAGTTGTATAGGACTTTCGTTCGACCACGTTTGGAATACTGCGTACAGTTCTGGTCGCCACATTACCAAAAGGATGTGGATGCTTTGGTGAGGGTGCAGAGGATGTCACCAGGTATGGAGGGTGCTAGCTATGAAGAGAGGTTGAGTAGATTAGGATTATTTACATTAGAAAGATGGAGGTTGAGGGGGGACCTGATTGATGTCTACAAAATCATGAGAGGTATAGACAGGGTGGATAGCAAGAAGCTTTTTCCCCAGAATGGGGGACTCAGTTACTAGGGGTCACGATTTCAAGGTGAGAGGGGAAAAGTTTAAGGGAGACATGCGTGGAAAGTTCTTTATGCAGGGGGTGGTGGGTGCCTGGAACGCGTTGTCAGCGGAGGTGGTAGAGGTGGGCACGATAGCGTCATCTAAGATGTATCTGGACAGATACATGAATGGGCAGGGAGCAGAGGGATACAGATCCTTGGAAAATAGGCGACAGGTTTAGATAGAAGATCTGGATCGGCGCAGGCTTGGAGGGCCGAAGGGCCTGTTCCTGTGCTGTCATTTTCTTTGTTCTTTGTTCTATTATTGTGGGGAGCAAGACTGATTGTCCCGAGTGAATTTGCCACCAGGTACTGGCTGAAATCCACGAGAGTCACCCAGTGCTTTCCAAAATGAAAATGTTGGTGAGAAGTTATGTCTCATGGCCAGGGTTGCATGCAGAAATAGCTGCATTGGGTGGGTAGTGCCCAGAGTGCCAACAAAGACAAATATTACAGCCAACAGCTCCCCCACATTTGTGAGAATGGCTGGGTATACCCTGGGTTGGTTACACGTTAACTATGCAGGTCTTTTCATGGACTCAATGTTCTTACTCATTGTGGATGCCCACTATGCAGGCTGGACCTGCATAGAGTTCATTCGTCACACATCGGGACGATGATAAAAAACTATGCACATCCCGAATGTTGGTCACAGATAATGGACCATCATTTATTAGCAGGGAATTTGAGTATTTCCTAAAGTCGAATGGTATTTGACATATAAGGACAGCTCCATACCATCCATCATCCAATTGTCTAGCAGAAACAGTAGCCCCGACCTTGAAAGGCAGGCTTAAAGAAATAGCCTACAGCTTCACTAAATATGAAACTGTTCTGGTTCCTATTTGATGATAGGACCACCCCTCATGCAAGTACAGGGATAGCTCCAGCAGAGTTGCTAATGGGGAGAACACTCCACGCCAGGTTAAATCTGATCTTCCTGGATCTGAGGAGGTGGGGGAGGGTGAAGGGGCATCATGAATGCCAATGTCGGACTCAAGAGCCTACTAAGCAAGAGAGGCAGTTTACGTCAGCGGACCAAGTTTGGTGCAGGAACCAAATGAATGGCCCTGCATGGGTGAGATGCACAGTTGAGATGAGGTCAGGTAAGTGACGTATAAAGCTCGGGTAGGTGTGATGGTCCTGAACAAGCATGCAGACCATGTGAAAGCTGCAAACTTGCAAATGGTGTGGGAGCAAAATGTGCCTGGCTCCTCAACTGCCTTTCTGACTGTTCTGGAACCCATGAGTTCTCCCTCTCTGTCAAGCTTTGAAAATCCCTCAGAATCTGAGATGGACATAGTGGATGTTGACGACTTGATGCCTTTACTGCCTAAAGAGGAGAATGAATTTCCTAGACGCTCTGGGTGTAAGAGGCAAGCTACTGTGCATTACATGCCGCCCGTATCAGAGGCGGAGTTGGAGGAACCCGACCTAGTGCTAAAACACGCCAGGAAGAGCTACAAAATGAAAAAAAACCGACCTGTATCTTCTGGTCCAATCAGGGAGCCCTGGCTGACAGATATAAACAAGAGCATCAGAGGTTCTGATCACTCTGAGAGTTGGCTCTGAGGAAGCTGGATCAGTGTCAAGGACTTTCCATGTGTAAATAAAGTGTGACTTGATGACGGGGCACCAGCCTCTGTGGAGTTATTTCACACACCGTTTGCAACTCCTCTGATACAAATGCAGTCTCTGTCTAGATGCATCAAGACTAGGACAATGCCCAAGTTTCAACTGACGAGTGACAAGTAGCTTCTCCAAAATGCAGAATCTTTTGAAATAATCAAGCAACTCATTGCAACATCTCCAAAAACACGTCACAGTATTTTTATGAACTTTGCTATTACAGGAATAAGTGCAAGTTGGATGGCTGGTCCTTTTAGTATCATTAATGGGTATGAGATGAGGAGGAGGTGTTCACCATTTAGTTAAATGCATGTGAGTGATTAACACAATTGTTCAGTGAACAAGTTCCAGAGATGCTTAGTAAATCAGTTCTTTGATGTGCACTCATGGCACTGCCATACTTTTGACCTCTCTAACATGGCATATCACATGGGTTGCTTTGGAACGGTGGTCATTACAATTTTCTGGCTTTTGGGGGGTTTCTGAAATGCTGACATCAGTGCTATGGAGGCCAACTTCACGGCAAAAATCTTCCAAAAATGCATTTTACCAAATCAGCTGGAGGTTACCCCTTTAAATGCAGTTGAAATAACTGTAACATAGCTTGCAATGCCCATGATATATTATAATATCAAAGAACTATATAAAAACACCAATGTGGTTGGCAACCAAAACAGTATTTCAGTCCTTCAAGCAGATGGGCACGTGTATGTTAGATTACCTAAATTCATGGCCAATTATCATTCACACCGGGCATGCCTTGAGCACTGCTTTGTTTTTAATACAATTTTTTTGCCCTGTTTCAATTTCACTGAAAATAGGACGGTAGGAAAATGAAAATGGTGATCTGGTAACTTTAGTCAGTGAAACTTCCTTCATCCAATATTGATTAATCACATTTCAATGCCAGCTATGGTATTCCTTGCTGGCATTGTCTTTATAATTAATTCAGATAATATCCAAAGTAAGTAGTTGGTTAACTCAGTTGGCTGGATGGGTGGTGTGCGGTGCAGAATGAAGCTAACAAACATTGGTTCAATTTGTGCACCACCAGTGGTTACCATGAAGGACTCCTCTTCTCAACCTTTCCCCTTGCTTGATGAGTTAGGTTAAAGGTTAAACCACCACCAGTCGTCTCTCTATCTAATAAGACAGCAGCACTATGGCCTGATAAGACTATGGCGACTATATTGATGGAAGCAAAAGCCACTGTGTGACCACAGCCATTTTAAATCCACATTAGAATACTACAGATCTGTTGCAAACAATTAATCAGTATCAGGCTGATGCTTGTCAATTTCGGCGGGTTTCAGTTTTGAAAGTGGGAGTTAGGGAAAATAGGGCTGAGACGCTTGCAATGGATTATAATGTACCAGAATTTACTCTGAGTGGTGGTGGGATGCTGGGGTGAGTGTAGGGAGAATGGAGAACAAAAGAATCTAAAAGCTTCCTAAGCAATCTTTCAGCGGCCTAGGCTGATGTTTAGGTCACTTATTGTTCCACCCACTTATATCCCCAATTTGCATATTCAAGCAGACTCCTGTTTGTTGCCTACTTTCCATGCAAGCAATAAATTCATCAATACTGAAGTCTAGGCTGACAAACTATCTGTGAATTTGAAAATGCATTTGTCTCAATGTAGCTGACACTACAGATAGAGCCATGGATGAGAGGAGCAGGGAACTAGCTGTGCATGCTCAACATGTAAATTAAATCCACATAATTAAATCAGACATGCAAAATTAATCTTCATCAAAATATTGGAACAGCCAAAAATATTTTTTTCAAAATTGCAATGCAAATGCATTTATAAATGCATACCAGCACTGAATGATTTTGTTGAAGTACAGTGGTCCTTAATTTATCCACTGGCACAGTCACAGACATCCAGTGATGAGCCTCCACGTGGAAGTCAATCTGAAAGACAGTCTGCAATAATGCTATTTTAATCCTGGACCTAACATTTAAACATATATGACAGGATAGCTATTGACACTTTCCATAGTACAGCATCCATTGCAACTTCCATTCCTGCATGTGGAATTATGGGCAGAGGTGCCACTATCTCAGGTACATTTCTTCTCTAGGGATACTTAAACTACATTCACTAAAATTGTAAATAGATGTAAAATGTAAGACATTGCTGAAGATTCTGTAAAGTACAGGAGAGTCTCAATTGCAACGGTACATGTTTCATGCTTCTGTGTATTGATTCAGATACCCTGAAGCGATGTCATCCAAATGCAAAATAACAAATGTGTAGATTTACCAAATAATCATTTTGTTCATTTATAAACATATTGATTAATCACATTTCAATGTCAGTCATGGTTCTCCTTGAAGTTACTGCAATTCACGGTGATCAGGGTTAACAAAATTTGGCAAGTAAATTATCTAAATTGGAAGCTCCAAATCATAGAAATAAAAACTGAAAGACAGATGTGAAACAGGCTGCAATTGAAAATCATCAACCTTACACTGCTGCAAAAGGTCTAAATTATAATACAGAATTAATAAGCTATGTTGCAACAGCAGGTCTGAAGGCACAAATACATTTGAAAGGCTGTGTCCCATTTTTGGATTCTGTACAGGATATTATTATTAGTTTCACCATCACTAGTACCTTCCATAAACATACATTCTTCAATCCCCTATGATCTAAAATGTTATTTTACTGTTCAATATCCAGATAAATCATAGCATGATCAAGAAGTCATATCAGAGCAGCGACCAGATTTTTGAATGTCCTCCTCTGCTTATGAAGCCTGACATAAAAGTAATTTACTGAAACCATAAGGAAACAGACTGGCTTATTTTACATTAAATGCATATACCAAATGGAATTTTCTTAGTGATATCAGTAAAATTTCTATGTTCCATATTTCATTAAAAAAAAACCAATATGCAACCTTGCAGATGCCCTAGGCATGGACTCACTTTCAAATTAATCTATTCTAAGACCGCTGGTGTCTGACTTTCTGCTACAGTCTGCCAGGGATCAGTTGCTCATCCTGTGTCTTTGAGAGAAACAGCAGGAGACAGATCCAGCCCCTTAAGGTATTAGGGCCATCGGTCAATCACCAGGCGAAACTATTTTTTTTGTTCTTTACAAGCTGCTTAACATGGCTTGGATCTCATGCTGAACTGTGAGCTACAAGTAGAATAATCAGTCCCATTGTATGCTCACCTGCCCAGCTCTGGATTGTGAATAATTCTGACAAGGTTAGTATCAAGTCATAACCATTTAGAAGTGATTTAAACGAGTAAACAAAAATCAAATCTAATAATTCATCATAATCTATAAAAAAACAATTTATCCAATAGTAATCAATGACCAAGATAAAATAACTAGCATTGCCAATGATTGGCAATTTATCTTAGTCTTAGTCTTATTAGGTGTGGAGAATGTGGCATTTCCTGGAAAGTAGTCCATGAGAATGCTGTCATAGAAGCAATTCAGTGTCAATAATCTTAGTAAGAATGATTACAGATACCTTAAAATGGGTTTTATGAAGTGGTTTAATCCTTAAACATGAATTTAATTTGCTCATAGCTTTTCAACTTTGTGACTGCTGTAGTTTTAATAAAAGTTGTGCAAATTAATTTAAACTTGATTCTACAAAACTCAGTGCCACATAATGGTGATGATACTTTTTAAACATATATTTCAGCATCAAATGACAAAGATTGCAAATCAAAAATATATTCAGTGAAATATTTTGGAGTTCCAACTGATCAATGGAAAGGAAATTTGGCCATGGTAAGGAACTGGCTGCTTATTCACCATCAGTCCATTTTGTATACTGGTATGGATCAATTTCACTTTTTTTCCTATTCATTTGTGAGACATGGGCATCACTCGCTGGTCAGTATTAATTGTCCGTCCCTAGTTGCCCTTGAACCAGGTGGTGATGAACTGCCTTCTCGAACCGCTACAGCCCATGTGCTGAAGGTTGACCCACAATGCCCTAAGGGAGAGAATTCCAGGGTTTTGACCCAGTGACAGCGAAGAAACAATGAGATGTTTCTGCAGTGATTGGAACAAGGTCAGCCAGGTCGACCTCACAGAATAGGAGTTCTTTGATTGCAGCTGTTAATCTGGTCCATTCAGAGAGTCATGGATTACAGATATAAACAAGAATGTTAGGGGTTCTGTTCACTCTAGGAGCCGGCTCTGAGCTAGCTGGGTCAGTGTCATGTACTATGCACGAGTAAATAAGGGCTGACTTGATGACGGGTAACAGCCTTTGTAGAATTATTTTAGTGGCGATGAGAGAAAAACTCGTCCCTGAAGAGATCAGCTCACAAAAGTCATCTTCAAGTTGGGGTAAGTATTTCTGACATTATGCCATTATTTGGAAAGGTTGACTTGCTCAATCCTGACATCAAAGCCTGGGCCCAGTATGTGGAAAGAATGTGTTATTTTGTCCAGGAAAATGACATTGGGGCAGATAAAAAACAACAGGTAATTCTCCTGACAGCTCATGGGCTTGCAGCTTTTTCAGTAATTAGAAGCCTAACTTCCCCTGAGGCATCAGATATTAAAACCTTTCAAGAATTGACGGATTTAGCTCAGGAATATTACTACCACATGTCTCCTCTAATTCTGAGACACTATCAGTTTTACTCGACAGCTCAAAAAGCAGGTGTATCTATATCAGAATTTTTGACAAAGCTAAAATGACTGGCAGAAGCATGTGATTTTGGTTTAACCCTAAGTGAGATGCTGAGAGACCATTTGATAGGTGGGATTAATGATGAGACCATGCAAAAGTGCCTACTAGCTGAAGCTCAACTTGTCTTCAAATAGGCACCACAACTGGCTTTGTCACTAGAAAATGCAGCAAATGGAGTGTACGAGTTACAGGGTATTCTGACAGAAATGGACAAACTCACCAGGCCAGCTGAGCTTGGGGAACACCACTTGAGTGAAGGCAAATGCATAGCCTCAGTCAGGACATATCCTGAAAACAGAGATTCTAATTCAGCCCACAGCAAAACCTCAAATCAAAACCAAATCTCAGCCAACCGGTTAAAAATTTCTTGAGGATCCGGACTTGCAAGCCAATGTAGTTGCTGCCAGTATGCAGATTCAAGACAGAAAAAGAGTCCCACTAGGCCTGATTTGAGTAAGGAAACCCATAAGTCGGTATCCAGGAGACTGCACAGCCTCAAAGGTCCACCAAAAGCTGGTTTTGAACAGTTAAATTGCTTAAAAACATCCAAATCAGAACCAATCAAAATAAATATCTGATTACCAGCGTGGCTGTATCAGTGATTGCAGAACCAGTCTTTAACAAAATTCATTCTGGGCGCCAACCCTTAAGTTTGTACAAGAGCTCAGCTAGACTGAAAATTTATCCCAGGAAATCCCTACAGATTAAGGTACAACTCCAGTTCTGGTCTCTTATGAGGATCAGCTGGTTCAGTTACCACGGATTGCAGTAAAAGGCTCAGGCCCATGCTTGATGGACTGAAATTAGTTGAGAACGATTCACCTAAATTGGCTCAATAATTTTCAATTAGAAAATGGCTTCCTGAGTGAAGTTCTAACTAAAATACCTAGGAGATTTACAGGAAAGTCTCGGACCTATCAAAGGGACCAAGGCTACCTTACATGTTGACCAAGAAGCAATTCCCCGATTCTGCAAGGCCTGCACAGTGCCATTTGCCTTACGTGTAAAAGTAGAGGCAGAAATCAGGAGGCTAGAAAACGAAGGAATCATCAAACCAATACAGTTTGTGGAATGGGCAGCATCGGTCATACCGATTGTAAAGCCCAATGGGTCGGTTCGCCTTGTTGGGATTTCAAACAAACAGTAACCTGCATTTCACAGCTCGATAGATACACAATTCCTCGCAGAAAGGACTTATACACAAAATTGGCGGGGTGGTGGGGTGCTGTCCTTCACAAAGCTGAACATGAGCCATGCATACCTACAATTGTGATTAGGTACGGATTCCACAAGGTATGCCACAATTAAAACCCAATAGGGTTTGTACCAATATACAAGACTGCATTTTGGGGTATCATAGCCTGTGCCATTTTCCAGTGGATGATGGAAAACATTTTACAAGGTCTACCCATGTCACCATTTATCTGGATGACACGCTAATAATCAGAAAGACCAATAAAAAGCATTTACAGAACTGGGGAATAGTGCTTAAATGTTTCTCCAGGCGGGTGTACACCTTAGGATGGGAAAAATGTGTGTTTCAGGGACCCCAAGTGACCTACTTCAGCTACAGAGTCGACAAGAGCGGGAGATAAAATGAGGCGATCAAAGGTACCCTCGTTCCCATGTTTGAAGGTTTTCCTTGGGTTGGTGAATTATTATGGATAATTCATACATAACCTGGTCTCCATCTTGGCACTCTTACATATGCTATTGAAAAAGGGTCAGCCCTGGAAATGGTCTCATAGCTACGATGTAGCCTTTAAGGAAGTGGAGAAGCAGATGTTGTCATCTAACGTGTTGGCACACTACAATCCCAAGCTAGATGTGGTGCTGACATGCGATGCCTTCTTGTTGAATATTGGGGTAGTTTTGGCTCACCGGTGGTCCAGTGGAGAGGATCTCCCAATGCCATAGGCTTCCCGGACTTTGGCTGATGCTGAATGAAGATATGCCCAAATGGAGAAAGAAGGTTTGGCGGCTATCTTTGGTGCGAGAAAGTTCCACCAATAACTTTATGGACATAAATTTGTAATAGTAATGGACCACAAACCCCTGCTAGGGCTCCTTAAAAGAGGACAGTGTTGCACCACCCGTAGCTGCAGGTCAAATTCAGCAGTGGGCTCTTATTCCGAGTGCATACAATTACAAGTTGGATCACCATCCAGTAGACCAAGTGGCAAATGCGGATGCCTTGAGCTGCCTCCCAGTGGTGGATACACCACTGGTGCTTCTGCCGCTAGAATAGTTCTTTCCTGTTTTAAACTTTCTGGACACTGTGCCTCTAAGTCTTTTTGATCTGTGCATCCTTTGCTTGCTGTGATCTGCCTGTACTTTGGCACACGTGACAATAAAATCAATCAATCAGTCACCGCTGACAACATCAGATTGTGGACACAAAAAGCTCTCATTCTGGTGGTGATGAGGGAACATAAAAGGACCATCACAACTGGAATTGAAACCTTTCTGGACCTCAAGAGACCAGATCACCATAAAGGGCTGCATATTATTGTGAGGAGCAATAGTGACTGTCCCAAGCAAAAATCGCCACCAGATACTGGTTAAGCGCCACCAGGGTCATCCAGGAGTTTCCAAAATAAAGATGTTGGAGAGAAGTTGTGTCTGGTGGCCAGGATTGGATGCACACATAGCCGTGTTAGTGGGGCAGTGCCCAGAGTGCCAACAAGGACAGAAATTACTGCCAGCAGCTCCCCCAGATTCATGGGAAAGACCAAGTAAACCCAGAACTCAGTTATACATCAACTGTGCTGGTCCTTTCATAGGGTGTATGTTTTTAGTCATTGTGAATGTCTATTCAAAGTGGTTGGATGAGCATAGAGTTCATTTGTCAAACATGTGGATGACAATTGAAGTTGTGAGCATCTTTTGCAATACACAGACCTTTGGAGGTGTTGGTCACAGGCAACAGACCATCAATTCCCAGCAGCAAATTTGAATATTTCTAGAGTCAAATAGCATTGGAATGTAAGCACAGCTCCATACCACCTATCATCTAATGGTACGGTGCAGCAGTCCAAAGTTTGAAAGCAGGCTTAAAGAAACAGCCTCGAGCTTCATTCGATCACCAAACTGTCCTGGTTCCTGTTTAATTATTGGACCACCCCTCATGCTACTACACAGGGACAGCTCCAGCAGAGTTGCTAATGGGGAGAAGACACTGCACCAAGTTCGACCTGATCTTCCCAGACCTGAGGTGGGGAGGGTGAAACAGCATCAGGAATGCCAATACTGGACACAAGACACCTCTAAGCGATACAGACAGTTTTCTTCAGGGATGAAATTTGGTGTCGAAACCATGAAATTGGCCCTGCATGGGTAAGAGGCATGTTCGATGCAAGGTCAGGTCCCATGACATACAAAGTTCAGGTCAGACAGGCAGATCTGAACAAGCATGTAGACCACATAAAAGCTGCAATCTCAGAAATGTTGCAGGAGCAAAACATATCCAGCGCCTCAGAACATCTCTGCGTTCTTCCCCTCAGCCTAGCATCAAAGAAACCTCTGAGGACAAGATGGACACGGTACAGGTCGCAGCCTCAATGCCTTTCCCACCTGAAGATGATTTTTGGCCTATATGCCGCAGGTGCAAGATGTGGGCTACTGTCTGGTACACACCACTAGTATCCGAGGAAGGGTCGGAGGAACTGGAGCTGGTGTGAAAACACCGCAGGAGAAGCTACAGGAAAAAGAACGGGCTTATGTCCCAGGAATGAGAGGGTTGAGGGATTATAGTGATTGGAATGAGATCAGCCAGGTAGACCTCAGAGAATGTGATTTCCCTGATTCGGGCTATTAACCGGGTCCAATCAGGGAGTCCTGACTTACAGATGTACACAGAAGTATCAGAGGTTCTGCTCATTCTGAGAGCTGGCTCTGAGCTAGCTGGGTCAGTGTCATGTAAATAAAGGCTGACTTGGTGATGAAATACAGGCCTTCGTGAAGTTATTTCAATTTCTAAGTCAGGCTAGTAAGTGGTTTGGAGGGGAGCTTGCAAATGGTGATATTCCCATGTATCTGCTGCCCTTCTCCTTCTAGATGGAAGTGGTCAATGGCTTGAAAGGTGCTGTCTAAGAATCTTTGGTGAATTTGGTTTCTACCTCTTTTAGTTTCAAATAGATTCCAGCTTGCTAGTTAGTCAGCAAGAAATCATACTATTCATTTAATAAAACATCAGTCAAGCATATAAATAGAAAATGCATTGCTCTCTTCTGGAAGAAGATTAATTTCATTGAAGGAAACTGCATCCATGGACAGGAAGCCTGACCTAGACACCTGACTGAAATGCAGATTTTTTTGCCGCTGCTTTATTGTATAAAAGACAAGCAAATCTAATAATACCTTCCTTTTTTAAAGATTCAGCAGTTGAAAGTCCTGATTGAATTTCATCTCAATTTCATTAAATATTCATAAAGGCCAATTAGAAGGGCAACTAAGTAGGCCACAGGGCACCCTTCCATCATTCTGTCAAAGATAGTCCATCAGAAATACCAGTTTGCATTAAGACCAGCTACTCAGTAACTGCTTTCAATCACAATACAGTTCTTTTTTCAACATTACTGCTTCATCCTTGCATATGATTTTTGTGGACAAGCAGAAAAAAATCGAATAATTCTCAGCATAAGATGCTTACTGTGTGTAAAGAAAAAAAAAATCCTTTAATCAATTGATGGAATGAAAATCTTCAGTAATGAGCAGTGACATTGGCAGAGTGATAACACACAGATGACTGCTTTGAATTCAGACTCCATCAGATTTTGTTACTTGACCCACTGAAAACTACTGCATGTCATTTCAGTTTATATATTATTTATCATAAATTATTAATAGTGAATTTAATTCCTAAAATTATAATTTTATACGATTTCATCAATAAATCAATTTCATTGACGTAAAACAAATTTTCTTTTTTTTGTAAAACAATGGTTCATTACTATGAATTAAATTTTTGGAGAACTTATAAGTAACATTGATAACAATTTCACCCAAAATTACATCCTATCAATTAGCAATCTCAATGCATCCATTGCATTTTTTTTCTTTAATTATTACTTGATCTTTGTCATTTGGCACTTTCATAGTCAATTAAAATAAAATGTGACAGAACTATCTGCTTACTGAACATTGGAATTTTGAATTTCAATGGTATATGCTGTTACATATAATGATTAAAATCATTAATAGAATTCTTCAGCATGATAGAACTGCAATATTCAAGTAAAACAATACAACATTTTAGATACATGTTGAACACAATGCCGTTCTTGTAGTTATACAGATGCATTCTGACTTTGTGCTTAGTGATGTGAAACAGCGCAGTGAAATATGCTTATATAGTCAGACAACTACACTTGTTTAATTGTATTTTAAAATCCCCACTTTTCTTTAGGTGGAAATACATTTCTCTCTTTCAGTGGCTGTGTTCCCTTTTTTCTTTCTTCTGATTACCCTTTCCTGTCAATTCACTCATTATTCTTGCTGCCCACCTGTTTACATCAGTAGGACACCCTAAGTCTTTGCCAGATTGTCTCATTCAGCTGTCCTATGGATGACTGCTGATCTTTATCTTTCTTTATTGCAAGAATACTTGTTGTGAATAGCTTGTCCTCCTAAAAGGAAACAATTTTAACAATGCTAACAAAGTGTTGATATCCACTATAAAACCTTCAGAATGCTGGTTATATAAATTTTCCTTATTTGTTTTAATAATAATCCATCCTAAGTAAATGTTAATCTATAAAATATTAGTTGCACTGAAAGAAAATACAATTCCTGTTTTTGCATTGTTTTATTTTCTGAATACATCCTGCGCTAAACCTTTAATGCTATTGATTACACATTCCTTCTAACATATTGCTATTCGCCTAAAGGAGCAGGTGGTCCTCGCTATTTCCATTTAACTGATATATTAGCTATGTGCTGCATTTCATCTTGAGGTGATATTAATCAATTTAGCTTAAATGATTGAAAGAATCATTCATGTTAAGTGCTAAAAGGAAGGAGATGGGTGGCAAGAAATAATAAGCACTAATGAGAGTGCAAGAGACAACCAGTTCCTAGTCTAATAAGTGGCCCTGCCAGATGGTGCCATGTTTACCAATATAGTAGATAATTTGCAAGGAAACAGGATTAACTACATTAGCAATATTCACATGCCTATAATACCTTTTATACAAATTATGCTACTATTTAAAAATGACAAACCCTTTAGTAGTTGCACCACAAAATAAGTAAATGCATACACATACACATGCACATACATATTCATGTTATGAACATACCCATATTTTATATTGAGTTTGGGGCGATATATTCAGTTTGATTTGGAAGAGGTATATTTTATCTCATTAATTTTCCTTTACAGATTTAATTATTTCTATATGTTATAGTTGTTCTAAACATATATATGGTAAATTATAAAATAGATATACTATTGTGAATTTAATAATTACATTGATTATATCCTTTAACTTTGCTGTGCCTTATTAATAATACAATTCATTATTAGAGTTTTCTATTTTGAACTATTTCTTTCAGCAACCTAACTTTACTAACCTTGCATTAACTTTTCATCAACCTAAGCCATTAAATTATAACAAGCATTAGGACTTATTCCTAAAAACATAGAATTCAAGAGTAATTTAAGGCCAAAAGGAACAAGAGGACATGGAGTACCATTAGCTGTCAAGGTGACACTCACCTTGAACCTTTTAGTCTCAGGTCCTTGTTGGATTTGTTAGCAGACCTGCATGAGATATCACAGGCTGCTGCACAAGGCGATATTCTCAGGTGATAGAGGTCCTATATGTGAACTATATGATGCCTTATCACATTCACCGCAGATATAGCCAGTCAAGCACAGAGGGTAAAGGATTTGCCCTTGTGGTAGGATCTCAAGTGCACACTGTGATTGACTGCACCCATGCGGCATCAAGGCCCTGGTAGTACACTCTGGTGTTTTTAAGGGAAGGGATCTCACTCCTTCAACGTAAAGCTAGTGGACAAACACTGCAAACGGTTTCTGCAGGTATACGCTGGGGTTCCTTCCTGTCTGACAAGAGAAATCCTTTAAAGAAATAGTTCCTAACACCTGTGCACAATTCCAAAGTGGAGGTTCAGGAGGGATACAACATTGCTACTGCTACAAGAGTAGTATGCATTGCAGTAGCCTGTGCACCTGCATAATTTGGCCCTGCACAGAGGTGACCATGTGGAATAGTACTCCACCTCATTGGAGAAGGAGGATGATGAGGTCATCAGGCCGTACTGCAAGACTATGTGGGCTTACATAGATGGAATAATACACTGAGAATAGTATATCCTGGAGTGGACGTGACCCATGGAGTCATCTCTGTCAGTATTTTCATCCACGATCAACAATTCAATGACTCGAGGTCACCTGGTGCCTAGTAGCCATCAAGGGGTGCATCTCCACTAGCCACACAGTGACCCCAACCACTCAAAATTGTAATCGACAAATAGCACCATATGCTACTATTGCTATTTTCCAACATTAAGCATTTAATCCATGAAGGGTCCAAATACTATCCATTTCATTCTCTTGCCGTACGTGCAACTGACACAAGTGTTATGAGATGCACCCAAATGAATTCAAAAGTGATGTTTTGACTGGGTTCTTCCCTTGTGGCTGAAACAGATGTGAAAATAAGCTGCTCAGTATGTGTGTCAGCTGTGATAGGTGAAGGAAAGCTGTGCTTATGAGACTTAAGTCATTGCATGCATATCCATTAGGGGTCTGCAGGCTGGGGGGAGAGCAGAGGAGTGCAGTTGTTATCAGAAAATGATTGGGTCTAAGACACCACCCTGAGGCATTTTTGCAGATATAGTCTTGATCTGAGATGACCGACCTACAACTACCACAACCATTTTCCTTTGTGTCTAGTATGACTCTAACCAGTGAAGAATTTTCCAAAAAATTTCATTGACTCCAATTTTAATGCCACAGTCAGTCAAATGCAGTCTTGATGTCAATGGCAGTCACTCTCACCTCACCTCTGGAATTCTGCTCTATTGTCCATGTTTGAACTAAGGCTGTAATGAGGCCTGAGCACTGTTAGCTTAAGAAATAAGATGTGAAGTTGAACGAAAGGATAAAAGAAGAGAACAGCAACAACGGTAGTATTAAAGATGTGAGAGTCAGGAGGCAGTGGATAATGAAACAGCTCATGAAGAGTGAAACCAGGGCTTTCATTGATTTTGTTACTTCTCATACCTTTTTTCATCGATAACTGATCACTAGACCACAGGTCAATCAGCTGCTTGTTGTCAGTTGAATCTTTGTGTGTGTACACTCTTATTTCCAGTTCTTCTGCACCTTCTCCTACTACTGCTTGAAACAACAGCTATGTAATAGTACTTGCAATGAGTGTCTGCTTACTTGTTTTAAAATATGCAGTAATCCTTCAGCAAACAATTCTGTAAAACTTCCAGATGGATGCAGCTGCATCTGCTACAGCCATCAGTGAACAGACAATTGGTTTTCTGAAGATGTGTTTCCATTACCTGGTCTCGTCAGGAGGACTACTCCAATACTCATTAGATATGGTCTCAGAATACTGATTGCTTCTGTGCACTACACAACCTAGGACAACAACAGGGTCAAAGCTTTAAGGACAGGAAAATGGAGCCCCATCAGTATCCTCAAATTAGGTAAAAGGAGAGTCTGGTGGAAATACTGACTTGGACAATGGTGATGCAGAGGAATCAGGACAGTAGGAAGATGAGGAAGACAGGCTTGAGATAATCTGACAGTGGCTAGATTTCATAACTTGTGACTTAACAAGAACATTTGTCGACACACAGAAGTAAGAGCTAGATGTGATGCATAAGTTGATAGGGCTGTTAAGAAGGCGTATGGTGTGTTGGCTTTCATTGGCAGGGGAATTGAGTTTAACAGCCACGAGGTAATGCTGCAGCTCTATAAAACTCTGGTTAGATCACACTTGGAATATTGTGTTCAGTTCTGGTCGCCTTATTATAGGAAGGATGTGGAAGCTTTAGAGAGGGTGCAAAGGATATTTACCAGGATGCTGCCTGGACTGGAGGGCAGGTCTTATGAGGAAAGGTTGAGGGAGCTAGGGCTTTTCTCATTGGAGTGAAGAAGGAAGACAGGTGACTTGATAGAGGTGTACAAGATGATGAGAGGCATAGATAGAGTGGATAGCCAGAGACATTTTCCCAGGACAGAAATGATTATTACGAGGGGACATAATTTTAAGGTGATTGGAGGAAGGTATAGGGGAGATATCAGAGGTAGGTTCTTTACACAGAGCATGGTGGATGCGTGGAATGCACTGCCAGCGGTGGCAGTGGAGTCAGATACATTAGGGACATTTGAGCGACTCTTGGATAGGCATGTGGATGATAGTAAAATGTAGTGTATGAAGGGTAGTTTGATCTTAGAGTAGGATAATAGGTCGGCACAACATCGTAGGCCAAAGGGCCTGACCTGTGCTGCACTGTTCTATGTTCTAAGCCTTACTGCCATCATGCAAATATTTTTTCTCATTCCAGTGAAACTTTATGCTGTTCAGCTTGTCTTATGTTGTGCATTTCTTTGTTCACTTAGCACCAATAAACACTTATTCAGTTTGATAGCTGGAGTACTAACATGGAGTTGTGGGTTTACATAGGGTTTGCACTTGTAACACCCTTGTGACCTTTGTTTGTAAGGGACATTCCTCTATTCAAGAGATGCAGAGGGAAACACCATTCCAAGTGACACATTTATCACAACCGTGCAACTTATGTGAGACAAC